>NC_056733.1:1158782860-1159010876 GCF_019279795.1 Protopterus annectens
ACAGATCATTATTACTAATTCCTTCTCCTACTCAGGGCTTTGTTTGGATCCAGTTTGCATAGTTATTTTTCAGTGTAATCTAATTTGATTTCAGTAGCTAAGGTTACCTGGATATCACTAGGACAACTAATCACTCCTTTTGTGGAGCATAAGATTTTGTAAATACATCTAGAATCTGTTGTGTCTGAGAATAAATGTCGCAATCTACACACAATGTATCAATTTGTATGTCTTTACTCCTTCCACATCTTATATATCTATAAAATGGTTTCCTATTATGCTCAAAATCTTTATATCTTTACATAAATTTTCTTCAAATATTTTTTTCATCTTGTCTCACACTATGCTTAATTAATTTGTCCAATACTACCAGTGTTCTCCTTAACTTCACCAATATCATAACCAACATAGGAATAATGGCAACCTGGTATCTTCACTTTTCATAGATTTATCAAAACCATTTGACACTGTATCCCATCAATATCTTCTTAAAGAACTCCCTTCCCTTGACCTCACCCAGCACTGTCTTTCATGGTAACCATAGCTACGTGACTAACAGGTAGCAAGCAGTCAAACTGAAACAAAATCTCTCCTTCTTGCTACCAGTCACTGTCCACATCCCACACGGATCAGTATTAGGCCTCCCTTAGTACACATATTTATAAACAAACTAAATACTACCACCCATCTAACTGGCATAGTTCAATATGACTCAACCATTATATGAGCAGTCCCATCCCAACCAACATTTCAGGACATCACCCCAAATCTTTCACTACTATTAAAACTTGGCTAAAATATGAAAATCTACTTTTACTTCCTAAAAAAATAGAAATCAAAACTTATACTCTTTACTCCTAAACAATATCAAAATGAAACAAAATATTTTGAAATAACTCATCCAACAATACAAAAATCAAAACCATAACTCAAAAAAATTCTCAGCATTCAGATTGATGTTAACAGCAAATTTGACCAACACATACTGCAAGCCATTAAACATGCATCAGAAACTTGTCTCCCTCTATAGAACCACACATTATCCTGACAGATGATGCAAGACAAGTTCTTCTATCCCTATTATATGCCTCACCTATCTTACAAACCTAAATACTACACATAAAATTATACTGACTGTTACAATAACGTAGCCAGATTTGCTGCAACCTTTACATATAGGACATATCATTGCAGAGCCCTGAAACAGCTAAACTGGCTTGAGCTATCCAACTATTTAACATACTCACAATGTATTACTGCACACAGTCTAATACTTGCACCAACAATGCTCCTGCAAAACTAATCTCTTAACAGAAATGTTCATTCAACCAATAAACTCTTACTGTTCACAACATCTAATAACACAGCAGGTGACTCATTATCCTCCCATTACATATCTTAGGGTGGCATAATTGTTAAGGTGTTTTCAAACACAAGGGTCAGGGTTTGATTCTCACATGGGGGTAATTGGCTAGGCTTAAAATGGCTGACAAGGGCGGTTAGCCTAGAACAATGGAACACCACCCCAACATGCCTAAAACAGACCATGAAACATTCCACCTTCAAACCCTTACTAAAACAACACCTACACCACACTTTGGTCATGCATATGCTCCTCACCTGGGTTACTACATTTCCCCCTGAAAGCTCATACCATCTATCACTTTATAACCTCTCTACCCTTCTACACAACAAAGCTTTCTACCACTCCTCCTCAGTTACCTTCCTATCTTATTCTGCACTTTACATTTCAATTTCTTTCTGACTTTCCCACTTTATCCATCTCCTTCAAATACTCTCCATCTCTATCTTATAACCAGACTTTCGTATGTACCCTAGTGTTATTAGCCTATATCCTTCACTCATCAGCTATACAATCCCTCTTCTAGCTTTAACTATTATCTGCCTATCGAGTAATTGTTTTTACACTCCTTTGATTAATTTGATTTATTCCTTACATCTATACTTTAACCTTCTTATCAATAAGTCAGATCTAATGTCAGTTTGTCACATGTATTGCACATGAAGTGTTTGCACACTAAGGACCAGATATCAAATGAGTTGTGCTCAGTGTAAGTCTGCCCTAATTCTGAAAGACCTGCTGTCACTGTAAATGACTTACTTTGGTGTACAAATAGGGTTACTATGGAGACCAGATTCCAAAACACCTGCTCTCAGTGAAAGTGCTTTGTATTGTATTGTATTGTATGACATCTTGTAAGATTTGTTTAACTAGGAAGCTTTTTTTCCCTGAACTTTTGCTTAAAAGGGATTGGGCATGGCCCAGTAATCTTTCCTGTAAGCAAATGGTAATAAATAACTGATGAGTAAAAATAGTAATAGTAATAATAATAATAATAATAATAATAATAATAATAATAATAATACAGTTTTGTAAATGAATAGTTTATTACAGCAAGTGTAAAACATGGCAAAAGCTGTAATTCCTTCCTTAAAATACTGTCAGTCCATCTGCATATTTTTATTCTTTGAGTTTTTCCATTTCAAGTGACTCGACACCACCACAGGCAAGAGGAATGGTCAATATTGTTATGGACAGATGGCACCTCTGCCACCAATGCGAAACATGGATGCCACAGATGCAGTATGAATCTCTCCATGGCTAATCAGTAATGAAAAAAAGATGCAAGTTGGCACAAGAGGGATGGTCTCTTGTGTCATACAATGGTTAAATACAAGGAAGAAAGTATATGCAAGTTTAACTCAATAATCATTTCAAAAAATGCAACAGGGCCTCAACAACATAAAGTAAATATGCACTGATAATCTGGGTTACAAAATCCACTTCTAGACCAGACTTCATGCAGGACATTTACAGAGCTGAATTTCTGGCCTAGTACTCTAGACCCCCTTTTCACTAGTCTGTCTGTGAATCACAATGTCTTCCAGTGTCCCTTATCCATTGTAACTAATTTTCACACAAGTTATTTTCTAAGACACAATTCTCAGGGATTGCTGACAGAATTCTCCAGTACCCCCACATCTTTCTTACTAACCCTATATTACTGATGCTGCTCTAGTTAGGGTTAGATAATCCAGCATATTAGAAACTTGTTGCTCTTTATGCAAATATCAACTTATGCTCATTAATATTTTCACTGGTAGTAGGCCCAAGTGGTCAAGCCACTTCAGAAGGTGGACATGTCATCCTTGTTAACTTATAATGTTCAGTACCTCCTTTTCAGATAACAAATAACAGTTCCTCAACAAAAAATAAATGTCATCTACAAAAGATTAGTAGTAAATAAATGAACTTTGCTTACACAACAAAGCAAACAGTGCAGGTAAAGATTAAATATGTAGAAGTTCAAAACTGCATTTAGAATGCCTGTAAAACAGATAGATAAGATATGTACAAGAAAATTTACTTGACAAATAACTAAATATTCTAGCTGTCTCTTACTAAAGAAATGCTGGTCCTGACTAAGTGAAATATTAAAAATACATGGGCAGACTTTTCACAGATGTGTCAGACATTTCTTCTAAGCAAATACAAAACAAGACTACAAGCTAAGACAGTCTCAGATATGCACATATGAGTTATTTAGTCTTGTTTCCCAAAGGTCAAGCATCATCAAATTACATTTATTTATTTATTATTGACATTTGTTTACTGGGAAAGTCCGACAAGGTCTAACAGTATACATTTTCAGTGTAGACTTGGGGAGAAAAGCTCCAAAATGCATAAAATACAATTATATGATCAATATTACATTCAACATGCAGTCAAATACCAAAATGCATTAAATAAAATGAAGATAACATCTTCAAGACTTTCATAATGTAATATTTTATGATGTTTAGTAGCAGTTATACATAAGACTGTTTCAGACAAAGAGTAACAGAAGACATTATTAAGATAAACATTAGAGAAATGGGTGAGAAAGAACTATATGATGGGTTAATGTTTGTCTATTACTTTACTAGACAAATGTGTTAAAAAGTTGTATGAGTAGATATTTCAAAGAAGAAATTGGCTATTGGTTATTGCAAAGAAAGGTAGTATGACAACAGATATAGACAAAAGAGTAGTAAGAATACTTAGGAAGTAGTGAGGGAGAGAAGGAAAAAATGTGCAGAAATATGAAAAGAATGAGAGAGAGGGAGAGATGAGAAAAGTGAGGTTAAATATAGAGATAAAAAGCCTGTTTTCTGATCATAGTGATTTTGTGGGAGTGTTGAAAGACAGAGACTAAGGCAGGACAGGCACTATGTTTGTAGGTATTTTCATGGTCTGTTACTAGGTGTAGCAATGCAAGACGATTTAAGGGAAATACAGTGATGGGTATAGTGTGCAGAACTAGATGCAAATTTTTGCTGTTTATTACAATAGTATTCAAGTTTTGATTTTAGTGAGATCTGTAGCTTGGTGAGGATCTGAGTTCCATATTGAAGTGAAGGTAAATGGTAGGTATTGGCTAGTGTAGCTCTGGTTTACATATTTTGATAATGATTAAGCCTCTAGAGCATCCACAGCTTTTCGTGTATTATTAATACCATTGTGGATATGGATGTCAAATTTTAATTTCTCATCAGTAATCACTCCAAAAATGTTTAGTGCATGAAACACCTTCAATTATTGTATTAATTTGGAAGTATATTATAAAATTTGACTTATCAATGCGACTTGTTGTGACAATGTGAGGTATTGCCATATGAGCCAGGGAGAATAGGGCAGTGCATGTGTAACATATCCCAGCATGGTTGGCTGGAATTTTGCAAATAGTTTTGGAAATAATTTTCTGCCATTTGACTATCACACTGACTTGTGCCCATGCTTGTTTTAGAAATGTATTAACAGTGTTATTATAATTGATTAAATGTTTATGTTTAAACAAAGAATTATATCATTTTTAAATACTGCAACAGATCTTAGAAAAGCTCTGAGTCTGTACTCTACCAGAGTCATGTGATCAAATATGATGCCATTCTATAACCAGTTCTGAGGGGATGAAACATACAGATGAGTTTGTTTTGTTTTGTTTTCTTTGGAACCTGATATCTAAGACAGTTATCACAGTTAGTTCAGTTAGATCAGTATAAGTGGGAAGAACATCACCTTGTCATGGAAGTAAGCAACTCAGCATCTAATCTTGCCTTGCTGTATTTCTTCTTTAGACAGTCAGGAATTACAGTGAGATTAGCTAAGTATTATTTTAGTATTTTTCTACATCTGCTTGAATCTATCCAACTGTGCTATTTTTAGTTCTCCTGTGATTGAAACTCTGATGTTTATTGCACTTAAATATTTAATAATCTCATGTTTTCTGTTTTACTGTTTATTATTACATTTTTTATACCTTTTATTGTAGCTGGTCTTTTAGAGATTACTTTTAACATCTTGAGAGTACTTGCGTTTATTCCAGTGACATCTTGGCCACTCAAAAAGCTTTGCTGCTTGGGTTACACTCTGCCATTTATGTTAGCATTGATTTTACTCATTATAATTGGATACCCTTGTAAGAGCCTTACAGTGACTGGCTGGTGGCAACATTGTTACCTTATTGTATGGGCATAAGGGGACATAGCTAGTAAATCTGTGCCCATCTTTCCCAAGAGTGTATGTGTGTAAAAATCAAATACTCAAGTGTGGGTGCGTCAGTCACTTGAAATTGCTCTTAGGGGCAATTGTGTTTTATGCAGAGAGCTGCATTTGGAATTATTGTGTAAATTCATCCCCGTTTTAGTGACAGTCTCTCACCAGTGTCAGTGGTGAGGATTGAGGATCCTTGATTACTGACCCGGGGTAAAAAGGGCCTGTCACACTTATTTTGGAGGTGAACAGGAAGAATATATATATATTTTTTCTTTAGGCTGAATAGCAGTTGTGATTTATTAAGCCATTTTTCAAGGGAAGGGTGCTGTAAGTAGTTTGAGGATAATAGTAGAGCTGTCTGTATATTGAGTTAAAGATCTTTGAAAAGAGGCAGTATGAAGGTTATTTATAAAAATATTAAAAAGAAGAGGAACAAACATAGAGCCTTGGGGGACACCAGTGATAGTTGGAAGGCAGGGAGAGAGGGAGCCTTGCCATTTTACAAATAGCTGTCTTTTCAATAGGTAGCTGGAAAACAATTAATAGAGGAAGAACAGAGAACAAGGTTAGAGTGCTAGTGTAGAAGTTTGGAATGGGAAATAGTGTCAAAAGCCTTTGAGAAATCTATAAATAATGATGAGACAATTTTACCAGAGTCTCTAGCAATGTTTACAGTGCTCATAACAGAATGTAGAGCAGTAGTGGTACTTCGTCTAGATTGAAATCATGTTGAGTGCAGGGTGAGAACTTCATTTTTGAGAAAATACTTGAGGAGATGATGGACACATTTCTCTAATAATTTAGAGAGAGGGAATAGGATGGCAGTGGGTCTAAAATTTAATACTTCAACAGAGTTTGATGGAATGATGAAAGACATTTTTCATATTGTTTCAACATATGTTTCAGTTATTGATCTCTTGATGAGTATGCTGACTAAATAACCTTAAGATATGCAGCTGGAAGGTTGTCTGCAGAGGTTGAGCTAGGTTTAAGCTTATATAGGAGTTTTATATGTGATTTGTAGAGACTAGTTGCAGAACAAAATTGGAGTATTTGTGGTGGAGTCAGCATGGTGAGAGGATGTATGGTAATTAGATGCTATCATTTGAGAAGGAAGTGCTATAAGAGTGGTGTTTGCAGAGTACTGGATTGTTGCTTTGTTTGTGTTGGTGTTGGGTTAATTTGGCTATACTGTCAATGAAATATTAAAGATGTGGTGGTCTGAAGAGGTGACTTATCAGGATGTGGGTTTGGGTTGCTTTTAGTTCACAGATTTAGTGTCAGTTAATGCGTGACCAGAATTGTTTGGGATTATTTTGTTGGCATTTGGAGATTGATATAAAAGTATTTTTTTGTCTGTTGTAACTTGTTTTTAACCTGACTGTGGTGATGCCTAAAGTTCTGAAGTTGAGAGCTGGTCTTGTTGCTTAGCCATTCTTTCCAAGCTTTATCCGTATGTGACATTAGTTTTTTAGTTGACTCAGTTAGCCATGGGGCATGTTTGACTTTTATTTGTTTGGAGTGAAGGAGAGTTAAGGTGTTAAGTATGTTTAGAAATGTACTATTGGAACAGGTTACTGCATTCTCAAGAGGTAAAGTCTGTAGGACAGACCACTTTATAGACTGTAATATGTTAAGAAAGAACTGCTGGTTAAATTTAGTTAGATTGCAGATCGTTTTATAGTGATGTTTTTTGGTAATACTTCTAAGAGCATATGCTGGTAGATAGTCACTTTTGTCAGCTAGGGTAAATTTACTTGGGTCAGAGACTAGGATCCAATCGAAAACAGAGCAATGGGTGTCATTTTTATCATATCTGGTTGGTGTTGTAATGAGGTGTGAGAATACAAAGAAATTAATGTTATTAGTTGGGAAATCAGATATTATGTTTTGCCAGTTTATATTAATGGAAATTTTGTTTGATATCCAGAATAGAATATCCTCTAGTACTGGGTTATTTTGACCTAGGGCATATATATTGCTGCTTTGCATAGGTATTTTGTATTATTTACTTTTAGGAAGGTGATAAGTAGTTCAGCACTTTTGAATTATGGGTTAGGGCTTGAGTAAGAAGAAAAACTGAAGTGGTTAGAGTAAAACAATGCAATACCCCCAGTTTTTATATGTGTTATGTCTGCCCTGATTATATTGTAACTGGGAAGAAGTATTTCAGAGTCTTTTATGTTGTGTTTAAGCCATGTTTCAGTTGCAGCTAGGACATTCGGATTTTATTAGCAATTTGAGCTTAGAAATTGGCTATTTTATTTCAGATGCGTCCAAAGTTAATTCTAGCAAAGTTTAATTAAGTAGTTTTGGGATATATTTGTTTGTATAGGAAAGGGTCCTGAGTTTGGATTAATATCTCCAGAAAGTGGGATAAGAGAGAAATGACCATAAAAATGTTTGATGAAGATGGAGTTATTTTTTTAGAAAATTTGGAGGCTTGAAATTAAAAGACTGTAGTTGCTGTGCAGATGTTTGATTTTAGTGGAGATTTGGGTGGCAATGTTAAGCTAGTAGAGATACTTGAGTAACAGGATGTTGATTTTGAAAGAGTTGTACAGATTGAGGCAGTATTCTTATTTGTGTTATGTGATATGTTGTAGATTAAAGTCATATGTGACAGGACAGAAAAACATAGCACAAGGGAGAAGAGAAGTAGGAATTTTTGCCAAGAATATGTCATTCTGACTCTAAAAAAAGGATCAACTGAAAAAGCTGGTAAGGTGGATTAGTTTACCACCTATGGATACAGTACAAAAATAAAAATAGGATAGGTAAGCAGAAATGAATAATACTTGTAATATGGTAAGAAAGGAACAGTGATGCTAGAAAATATGAGGTTACATTGACATGATAATGCAGGACTCCAAATGACCAGTGAGGAAGCAATGCCTTTAAATTAAATATTGTGTAGTGAGCAACATCAGACAAGTCTTAAGACAACAAGGGAAACAGAAAAAAAATTGCTGGTATTGTTCTCTAGACATTAACCACAACTCATTCCAATTAATGAAAAAAACACAAACACTGAAGCATGCATTGTCAGTTCAAGTAGACTAATGCAGTACCGTACTTGATAGGACTAAGAGTTTTAACAGAAATATAGAAAATGTTATGTACCTCCCACTGTATTTCATTGTACAAGTAATAAATTGGAGTTTTCCATTATACCACAAGTTGGAGCTCCTTTTCAGGAATATAAAAGACAATTTTGAAAGTGAAAGAGAGAAGACTGGAACACTAGCTGAAGGAGGGAAGACTGAAAGACTAGCAGAAGGGAAAAGGGCCGTGCAGCATGACTGGATTTTATTTCTTTTAGTGTTTTGGGACAAAGAAGTGAGGTAGCAGTTTGTGTCTGTCTCTTGCTGAAATCCTGGATGAATGCATTTTGTGGATTCAGGAGAGAAGTCTGAAACCAGTAATTCCACACCTGCATATGATTCCCTTGGGCCTAGTGCAGAGACGCCATAGATGACTACCAGAGTTCTGGTGGGTGATTTTCCATTTTTCTCTTCAGAGGAACTGCAGTGCCTGGTCATTGGGATATTCTCAATGGAGTGGTGAGAGGCTATTGGCAGTCATTTTTATACTTTTATAAGATTGTGGACCCCCCTAAATGCTTTGTGGATTACAAATAGCTGGGATCCATATGAGCTCCAACCCTGGGCCCCATCATGCCGGCAGTAGGACTGTAAGTAGTCACTGGCCAGTGAACAGGGTACAATAGAGTGTCTCATAGTTGGTCTGTTTAGATTGATCTAGGGGGTTGCCTTAAAGACTCCTTATTGCTAAATGACATTGCATTTTCTCAGGGGGGTTGGGAGGGTGGCCTAATGGTTAAGGTGTTTGCCTTACAAACACAAGGTGCAGGGTTCGAGTCTCACAAGGGATAATTGGCTAGGCTTAAAATGGCTCGTAAGGGCAGTTAGCTTAGTACTAACCTATGAACCTATGAACCTATGAACTTGTATTGTTGCATTATAAATTTTTATTGTTTAGTGGCATTGCATTTTGCTCATGTTAGTACTGTTGCCTTAAAGACTCTTATTTAAAATGACATTACATTTTCTCGTATTTGTATTGTTGCATTATAAATCTTTATTGTTCAGTGACATTGCATTTTGCTTGTGTTAGTACTGCTGCCTTCAAGAATCTTTACTGCGCAATGTCATTGCATCGTTTTTCATATCTGTACTGTTGTATTATAACCTTTTTTCCCCCTCAATGACATTGCATTTTTTCCTGTGTTTGTATTGCTGCATTATAAAAGCTTTACTGCTCATTGATATTGCCTTTGTGTGCATGTTTGAATGTCAAGATCTTTTCTGTTGAGTTCTGGGGAAGGGGGTAAATGTATGGTTTCATTACATGCATATCTCACTCTACTTTACTGCTAACTGGTGCACTGTTGAAATAAGTTGTTTGTTGCTATGCTATTGCCCTTTAAAACTAAAGTGTCACCTAGAATAAAATCTGTTATCACTTGCCACCTTGGGGTGTTGGGCCTAAAGAAGGGGTGCCACCAGAGTAAGGTAGGAAGGAACCCATATCTACTTCAGCTACACCTGCAGGTGTGGTACATTTGGGGGCTCATCCGGGATTGCCTGTACTGCCTTGAGCTCCACCCTATTCCCCTGAACATGTGGAAAACAACTCCAGCAGTAAGAAGAACCCAGAAGAAGCTGTCCAAGTAGGTCAGAACCTTACACCAGAAGCTGTAGCTTCACTGCCCATAAATACTAAAGGGCCTGAAATTTTGAATGCTTTGGTAAGTTTTGTAGAAAAATGCTTAAAGCCTACACAGCCATTCACTGGGTTTGGCTACTGCAAATTGCATCTCTTTTCTGGCAAACAACCCATACCTCAGGGAAAGGAAGATTTTGAATCTTGGATGAATCAGGCTTCAACAGCCCTAGAGGAGTGGGATATCCCAGAATCTCAGAAGAATCAGTGGATAGCTGAAAATCTAAAGGGATTAGCTGCGGATACCATATGCAACCTAAGGATGGGTAAGCAAGACTGCACGGCCAAGGACTATTTAGGAGTACTGCAGGATGTTTTTGGAAGGACCGAGAGGGCTGCGGACCTACTGTATCAGTTTGAACATACATACCAAGAGGTTGGTGAGAAACTATCTGATTACATTAAGCGATTAGATAAAATGCTCCACCAGATCATCCTAAAGGAGGGGGTGGATTCTAAAGTAGCTGACCAAGTACAGATTGGACAAATTTTACAAGGAGCTCAAGCCATGGACCCCATTATGTGGAAACTGAGGATGAGAAATAGGGAGGAGACTCTAACTTATTCTCAGTTGGTTAAAGAAGTGAGGGAAGAGGAAGCCCTGTTGGAAGCAAAATCTCAAGGTTCAACAGCAATTAAAGCAGTGAGTGAACAGAAGCAGGAGCCTATAGCCATGCTTACTACTCAACCAGGAGTCGTGGCACAGGGTGTCCACAATGTTGAGGTGTCACAGTTGCAGGTGCTTTCCCTAACCAACGAAATAGCTCAGGTCACCAAGACAGTTGCAGAATTGCAAAAAAACATAGTAACTTTAGCTGAAGGGAGGAATATATCAGCTAGAACCTCCACGAAAGGACTCAGGGAGGAAACGAATCAGCTGATGTTCAGAGTTCCTACTGGATTTTGTTTTCACTGTGGGGATACAAGGCATATAAAGCGACAGTGTCCTAATGCAGAGAACTTGAAAAAAGTGAACAAACTATTATTGGCTAGTGTAATGCAGAGAAACTTCAAAGGGCCTCAGTGAAGGAGCCAGCTGAGTGCCCAGTTACAAAGAGCTCCATAAAATCCAACATTAAGAGACAGCATCCTGGGTCTCTTTTCATACTAACCCTCATAATAGGGGAGAGAAACTACCTACTATGCACACTTCTAGCTCATCTGAGGTGAAAAATCAAATTGGAAAGCCATCTCAGCAAAAATATCAGTATCTGAGACCACAAAGCATTACTAAGAAAGAGTCTTATCTGTTAAAATGGAGAGGTCAACTGGCTGTACCTCAACCACATGCTGACTGCTGTACATCTGAACAACACTGGAAACAAAACTACCCAATAGCCTACTGGGACTGTCCCCCATTGTGTCAGTAAATATAGAAGGGGTGTATAGTAAAGCACTGTTGGATACTGGTGCACAAATCACCATTCTGTACAGAGTCTTCTACCAAAATACTTAAAAAGCATTTGCCACTTGAAAAGTTAGAAGATTTGGAGATCTGGGGACTAAGTGACACGAATTTCCCTTATGATGGTTATGTCTCACTCAAGTTAGAATTTTCCACTTCAGTTGTTGGGTCATCAGAAGTTTTTGAAAATCTCACTGTTGTGTGCCCTAGGCCAAAAGGAAAGGATTCAGCATCTATTTTGTGGGGACAAATACTGACCTTGTCAGAAGAATGCTGATGCCTCAGTTGACCCAAGAACACCCAACATTACATCTTCTCCTGAGACCAGCTTTTTGCACCCTTCAAAGGGAGAAGGACAGTAACAAAAGATGAAATTGGTCCCTGTCTGGGAAAGAGCATATAATTCTTCCTGGTCAGGTCACCTGCTTGAGAGCCAAAGTGAGGATGTGTGGACAAACAGTTTGCTCTCATCTCATGATGGAACTGGATTCAGAAAGTGATTTGCCACCGGGGCTAGAACTAGTTCCAGAAGTTTGGCCTGTGGACAAGTTAAAGCATCCTTATGACACTTTGCCTGTGGGGTTGAACAATAAAGGAAGTACTCTCATTGTCCTGCGTTCACAAGTGCATTTGGGAAATGTTTATGCTGCCACTCCCTTACCTCCTTCTATGTTGACAAGGAACGAGAGTAGGGCCAATGAGTTAAAGCTGGAAGATATTGATATAGGAGGTGGCCGTTTGCCCCCAGAGTGGGTAACCAGAGCTAGAGAGCTACTAATGAAAAAGAAAAATTGTTTTTCTACACGTGAACTGGATGTGGGCTGTGCAAAGAGTGCAGAACACTGAATAAGAGTGAAAGCAGACCGGCCTTTCAGGGAACGTTCCAGAAGAGTAGCTCCAGGACACCTGGAGGACTTAAGAATACATTTGGAGGAGCTTAAAGCCACAGGGATAATTTGAGAGTCAAGAAGTCCATATGCCTCATCCATTGTCGTTGTCAGGAAAAAGAATGGGTCAATTCACATATGTGTTGACTATTGTACTCTGAATCAGCGAACCATTCCAGACCAGTACAAAACTCCCTGGATTGAAGATGCTGTAAATTGCCTGGTCAGCAGTAAGTGGTTCAGTGTGCTAGACCTAAGGAGTGGATACTATCAAATCCCTATGCACCCAGAAGACAAAGAGAAGACTGCCTTCATCACCCCTTTGGGATTTTTTGAGTTTGATCTCCTACCTCAAGGGGATCCGCAACCAGAGCGTTTCAACAGAACTTTACTACATATGTTGGGGGACACTATCTGCTGAGAAAAAGAGTCAATGGAATCGACATGTAGCCACAGTGGTGCATGCCTACAGCAGTACTAAAAATGACGCTACAGGGTTCTCGCCTTACTTCCTAATGTTTGGAGGAGAAGCAAATCTTCCTGTTAACGTCATCTTTGGAGTTACAGCTGATGATACACCAGTGCAATCTCATGGCAGTTATGTGGAGAAACTCAAGAACCTCAGACAGGCCTATGAGCTAGCTGAAAAATCAACAGGACAAAGGCATCAGTGAAAAAAGGCTCACTATGACAAGAAGGTGAAGATGCATAATTTGCAACCAGGGGACAGAGTCCTTTTGAGGAATTTGGGTCTACAAGAAAAGCATAAACTAGCTGATCACTGGGGGTCTGAAATTTACATAATTTGTTCTCAGCTACCTAATATCCCTGTCTACCAAGTTTGCCCTGAGAGGAAAGAAGGACCTATCAAAATCTGGCACCACAGCAACTTAAGGCCTTTGGCAAAATCAGTGAGACTCATGAATCCAGAGCCCAGGATGGCTCAGCGGAAGCCTAACTCAAGGTGATACAGAAGACTAAGGTGGAGAGGAAATATCCTCTCCAATGTTCAAGAGCCCATGCTTCCTCCTGCTGAAGGAGAGGAGGACAATGATGATGACTGGGGTTTTAGTGGGTTTTTTTATGAGGATGTTCAAGACTCCATGGGCTGTAATCGCAATGTAAATGCACCAGAATTCATTCCTTGTCATTTTAAACAGCCCAAACCTGACAATAGACATAGTGGTGTTTCTGTACCTCTTGCAGAACCTGATACTGATGGAGGCCCTGATATGCAAACTTCAGAAAATAGTGCTGAAGACAGTCATACTTTTATGGAAAAAGAAAAGGAAGTTATACAAGAGGAGATTTTAGAAGTAGACAATATGCCTACTGAAGAACTAGACATTGAATGTGATGTGAGTGACAAACCTTCTGAGCAAAGCTCCTTAGTTATCTCCCCCGAACCAAAACTGCAGAAACTGATTCAGCCCCCTCAGAGACTTACATATGACAGTTTGGGACATAGTATACAGGAAACTGTGACCACGTCTCATCAGAGAGTCTGCGCCCATGAACCCTATGCCTCCTACTTCAATGGTGACACTCCATCCCAAGTTAAGCAATTACCCTTGGTGGAATGCAACTTTTAAATGTAAAAATATTATTCAGCTAATGGTGCATTAGTGCTTGTAAATATTTTGCTCCTAATCTACCTTTGACTTGGGGGGACCCAAGATTTTCAAGTGGGGGAGAGTGTAGCTCCCACTGTATTTCATTGTAGAAGTAATAGACTACAGTTTTCCATTATACCACAAGGTGGAGCGCCTTTTCAGGAATATAAAAGACAATTTCAAAAGTGAATGAGAAAAGACTGGAACACTAGCTGAAGGAGGGAAGACTGAAAGACTAACTGAAGGGAAAAGGGCCTTGCAGCACGATTGGATTTTTTTCTTCTAGTGTTTTGGGACAGAGACATGAGGTAGCAGTTTGTGTCTGTCTCTTGTTGAAATCCTGGATGATGGTATTTTGTGGATTCAGGAGAGAAGTCTGAAACATGTAATTCCATGCCTGTGTATGATTCAGCAAGAAAAGGATTTCCCTTGGGCCTAGTGCAGAGATGCCATAGATGACTACCAGAGTTCTGGTGGGTGATTTTCCATTTTTCTTGTCAGAGGAACTGTGGTGCCTGGTCGCTGTGATATTCTCAATGGAGTGGTGAGAGGTGTTTGGTCATCATTTTTATACTTTTATAAGATTGTGGACCCCCCCTAAATGCTTTGTGGATTACAAATAGCTGGGATCCATATGAGCTCCAACCCTGGGCCCCATCATGCCGGCAGTAGGACTGTAAGTAGTCACTGGCCAGTGAACAGGGTACGGTAGAGTGTCTCATAGTTGGTCTGTTTAGATTGATCTAGGGGGTTCCCTTAAAGACTCTTTATTGCTATATGACATTGCATTTTCTCATACTTGTATTGTTGCATTATAAATCTTTATTGCTCAGTGACATTGCATTTTGCTCGTGTTAGTACTGCTGCCTTCAAGAATCTTTACTGTTCAATGACATTGCATCTTTTTCATATCTGTACTGTTGTATTATAACCTTTTTTTTCTCCCTCAATGACATTGCATTTTTTCCCGTGTTTATATTGCTGCATTATAAAAGCTGTACTGCTCATTGATATTGCCTTCGTGTGCATGCTTGAATGTCAAGATGTATTCTGTTGAGTTCTGGGGAATGGGGTAAATGTTTGGTTTCATTACATGCATATCTCACTCTGGCTTACTGCTAACTGGTGCACTGTTAAAATAATTAATTTGTTGCTGTGCTATTGCCATTTAAAATTATAGTGTCACCTAGAATATAATCTGTTATCACTTGCCACCTTGGGGTGTTGGGCCTAAAGAAGGGGTGTCACCAGAGTCAGGTAGGAAGGAACCCATATCTACTTCAGCTACACCTGCAGGTGCACTACAGTTATGTATGTTGAAACATAATTTATTTTTCCCTGAAAAGTTAATTATGGTTATAATACAAATGATTTACATGAGAAAAACAAGTTATTATACTTTAGGCCCCCATTTGCACCTTCTCGGGAAGAATGCATATACATACAAAGGACTACTTCCTTTAAAGTGTAATTTAATTACATTGCACAATTCTTGGCTTTTCCTTGTCTCCATTTTTGTGTGACTTAGTGATATACAAGGAATTAAGTCCTACTTGAGAAACCAGAAAAAATTCCATTACAGAGACATTCCATGTCATTATATGCCCTATTATATTCAAAAAGATTAAAACGGCATTCATATTCAGTTTATGAAGGTGACAAGAGTCTGAAATACAAAAATAGAAAATATATTTTAAATCAGCTTTCTTCAGCCTGGCACCCCCCTGGAACCACAAATATAATATTATCTTCTGGGGATGTAGATTCTACTGTGGGAAGGAGAAGGATTAGCAAAAACAACAACAAAAAATCATTTTAGTAAGGATACCTCTAGCAGGCCATTTAGGATTAAAGCACATTAAAATAAATAATATCTTTTTCCATAGTCATCGGGACATTAATACTACACAGAGATACTTTTTTGATTTTATTTTCTAGCTACAGCAGTTTGTTTAGCTTTAGGTCTGAGAAAAATCATAATTTCAAGTATTCTGTTGTTGCTTTCTTTGGCAAGTCACATTCCACCAACTTTCACAGGAAAACAGGAATAACAGACTGCACAAAACTTAACCTGAAATGTTTCAAGGATAACTCAGCTTAAGCAATACGAGACGTATGGTTCTAGTCCTATTTTTAATTCTGAATGTATAGGGCAATTACTGAATCCTCTCCCCTCTAGACAAAATATTAGAAAAGTGTCTCCATCTACACATCATGGTGCACCTTAACACCCACAAACTCCTTACTAATACTCAGAATGGTTTTTGACTCTGTTATAGCACCACTACTGCTCTCCTATCATTCACAGAAACTGTAAATAAATATAGAAACAATAATGATTTTGTATCAGCTCTCTTTCTAGATCTCTCCAAGGCATTTGACACAGTAACACATGATAAGCTCATCAAGGTCCTTTCTACATTCAGTCTATCTGCATTCACTATTTCTTGGTTTCAAAGTTATTTAACTGGAAGAAAACAGGCAGTACAGTGGAACTCTGACATTTCTCCTCTACACCCAGTATTATTAGGGGTTCCCCAAGGCTCCATCCTGGGACTGCTACTTTTCACTATTTTTACCAATAACTTTCACACCTTTACACCTCATGCTACAGTAATACAATATGCAGATGATTCCACATTGATCTATACAGCCCCCCACCATCCAAGAACTACACAAACTCACCCAGACATCCTTTCTAGCTGTAGAATCTTGGCTATCTGACAATCAACTGATTCTAAACCCCAATAAAACTAAACTCCTTATCTTCAACCCTAATAGATTCACACCACCTTCCCAACTTTTCAACATAGTCTCCAGAAATAACACCATTATTTCACCTGCACCCACACTAAACTACAAGGCATTGACATTGACTGTAACTTAAGATTTGACATCCAGATTGCTAACACCATAAAAAAGCCGACAAAATTGGGTGTTTTATATAGGAACAAATCATTCCTAACAAAAACAACCAAGGAAACTATAGCCCATACACACCTACTATCTTCACTTATTTATGCCTCACAAATCCTCACCAACCTAAGAAAATCAGATATCTCAAAACTAGAAACATGTTACAATAAAATTACTAGATTTGCTACAGACTCTCCTTATAAGACCCACCACTGTAAAGCCATTAAGCAACTACAGTGGCTAGAATTTCCACAACTACTGTGTAACCAGTTAACACTATCTAATAAGATCTTACATCACCCAGGAAACAACTCCTGCCCTAAGGAATATACTCCAGCTACACACTGGAAATAGAGTACTGCAATCCAGTAAAAAACAGCTATTAGAAGTTTTTAAAGCCTATAACTCTGGAGGTGAAGCCCTATACTCTACCTATATAGCCAGACGATGGAATTCCCTGCCCCCTAACATCATTATTAAACCCTCATTAGCAGAATTCAAAACATTACTAAAACACCACCTGGCTAGAAATTGGCTGTGCTCCTGCTCCACTCCAGAGTAGCACATCATCTTTGTGGATATAACCTCTATTTTCCACCCTCGTACTCACTCAGCAGCATTCACCAAGGCAACAAATTGCAAACCTGATCTAAGAAAACTAATACTAAATTTGTACGCATTTTATCTAATATATACTGTACTGCTAGTCTTATGATTGTATAACTATGTTAATTGTTTGTGAGATGTCCTGTTAAATGTAAGGTAATGTAATTGTTAACATTGATATTACTGGTGGAGCATTTCTCCCCAGGTCTCCGCTGAAAATGGACTGTTTGTCCAGCAAGTCCCGGTAAACAAATGTAAAATAAAATAAAATAAAAATCTAATAAACTTTGCCACAAGTTTTCACATTTACTAGTTCCATTAACTAGTACTGATATAGCTAAGAATGTCCTGCTCCCCGGACTTGAATACGGCTTACCCTGCTAACTTTGCACTCTTCTTACAATACCCAAAAATTACAACTTAAAGAAAATCAGACTTTTTTTTCAGGTTTTTACTACTAGCAGGTTCTCACACCCTCCAATTTAAGATAATTATGGGACTTATTGGCTACCTGTAAATGACAGGGCATTTCTACTTTTAGCTGCCTGCTTATTCAAAATCATAAAACTAGGATACTACCCACCTCTGAGAACTAAACCTCTTTTAAAGGAATGACCTTGCCCCTGAAGTGTTAGCCAAAACAATGATATCCTACTCATCTAATCTATATTAAAAACTACAATAGTAGAAAAAAATCTTCACAAGGATTGGACGTGTTACCTGGAACTGGATACCTGCAGAAATCAGATCACTGGCAACACTACAAGAATTTAAAAAATCAGCACATAAGCATCTTACTATTAAAAATAAACGCATTTGTTCTACAGAAAAAGGCATTTTACTACAAACATATCCCACAAGATCCTCTCCTGCAAATCACCCATTAAGTAAGACAGTGTAGTCTTTGTTCTTAGTTCTCCTGTGTGTATCTTTCTCTTTATTGTTTACATAAGAGTTAACTATACTTTGTACATAGTGTATGTTCTTTCTCTGTATTTCATTTCTGCTGATGGTGGTACTTTATTGTATACACTCAATGCAACTATATACTGCTCAAATTTTGTTGCTTAATTCTTGGGTTGTTTCTTTACCTAGTCATATACTGTACCTTTCATTGTATTGTCAAATGCTGTGTGTGCTCAGGTTATGAGTGAAAAGGGTCAGTAGACCAGCACACCCACCAGGTCAATAAATAGAAATAAATAAATAAATGAATGAATATAATAAATAAAGAAATAAAAAGCAGTAGTTTTGGCTAACTTTTTGAAAGCAATCATACAGGTCTCAACTGGAAAAAAAATCATTCCGACAAGACAAAAGCAAGTGAAGCATAGAACTTCAGCTGAAAGTTAAGAAGGTAATAAACCAAAAAGAGCATATGGATGGGGTAATGGTGAATAGAAGAAGGGAACGTATGAATTAGGGGGGCATTGTTGTTTGAGCTATGATAAGTATGATAGGCAGTCTGCATGTTCTACACATAAAATATAATCGGATAAATACTTGTGAACTGTTGGTGGTTTTCAATTACAGTTCAGTTTATGTATAATCTTTAAAATGATTTCACTGATGGCAAAATTAAGAGTAAGATCATAATTAAAATCATCTGACATAACTACATTTTTTAGGTTTCCAGCATCCCATAAAAACACCATAACAGTTATAAGATGATCCTCTTGTATTATTTGACTGGTTAAAAACATGCACCCATGCACTCAATTCCTCAAAATTTAAAGCAATGATCTTTGGAAGTTATGCATTGTACCTCCAGATTGACGCATACTAAACCAAAATTTGGAAACTACCAAGTGGAATGCATTATCATGGACCTTATAAACAAGGACATTGGCAATCTCCAAAAGCTTTACCCCACACAGTTTGGTTTTGTAAAAAGGGAGATCTTGCCTGTTAAACTTGGTTGACTTCTTTGAAACAGTCACCAAAGCTATGGATGAGGGGAAAATGGTGCACACCACCTACCTTGACTTAGCCAAAGGCTTTGACACTATTCTCACACAAAGGTACAAAACCACAAAAGCAACACAGCCCCACAGTGCTGGTTCCAATAAAGGCTGTCCTCCCTAAGTAAAATCCCCTGTCAGGGGATAGTCACGATGATAAATGTAGCAAATAAACGTACGTTCCAAAAATGACAAAAAACATTTATTGAAACATAAAAACAAAAAATCATGAACAATAGTTCCTTGGATTAACCACTTTCATCTCCCCTCAGGAGACTTCATCAGAATCAATTAACAAAAAGTTGAACCCATATAAATACTCCACAGTATTATTTCATTGGTCAACCAATTATCTAATTAATAAAATTTTGAAAGTGCTTGGTGCTGACAAAACAATGTTACAAAACCAGAGTAGTACTTCTCATTCTAAAATAAAAGGTGCACATGTCAATATAAATATATTAATTAAATAGATAGGTGTAATAGGTTAAAATTCAACAAATAATATCATAATACAAAAATTCATCTATAAACCTGTTAAAAAATTGCATTAATATATGGATGGGTATATAACAATTCCAAAAAGGTCCCACATAAATATCTAATAACATAGAATACCACACTGAATGTAAACATACCAAATGTATAATATATACACCCAAAATTACTGGTGTATACCAAAATGTAACTATATGTCCACTCTTTTTTGGGTGTTGGAGGAAGTAAAGTTTAGCGATAGGGGAGGGGACTGGGAATTTTGTGAGATGGTATGGCAGCTGAGGTTAGATGCTTGCAACAACCCAGGGCTAAACAATCACATTTCTATTACCCCAGCCCTCAAACTATGAGCCTCCAACCCTAGCAATAGTGATGTGAACATCCTTCAAGAGGACCTTACCCAAACTAATGACTGGTGCCAGAAGCATGGCCTCAAACTGAATGCCAAGAAATGCATCATTATTCCCTTTGGGGAAAATGTCATCCCCACTAATTATAACATTAATAATAATGTACTAAGCATGCAATCAGTCGTGAGGGACTTGGGCACCCAGGTTGATAGCAACCTGAATTTTGACCACCACTAGCCTCAGTTGTATGGAAGGCTTTCTACATGGCCCACCTCATAAGTAAGGATATTTCATCCAGGAACAAGGAAGTCATAATATTCCCTCTACTCCTCCCTTATCAGACCCATTATCGAGTACAATGCCCCCTTCGGCATGTACCTTGCCAAGCACATGCAGCAGTTGGAGAGACCACAGAGGTTCCTGACCAAGAAATTCCAGGGTCTCAAACACCTGTCTTATACAGATAGGCTAAAAGCCCTCTCCCTCTACTCAGTCTCATACAGACTGCTCAAAGGTGTCCTGTGTTTGGCATACAAGGCCATTTTAGACCCAGCCTTGATGGAGTTGCTGCATATCCATAAGACAAACTCTATTCATGCAACCCATGTGCAAGGCCTTAACCTGGTCTGTGACATTAATAGAACTTGTTGGAAGGATAGATTTGTATTCCAAAGACCCCTCCATCTGTGGAATAGACTCTGTCTTCATGTCAAGCAGAGTACCTCTCTAGCCTTCTTTAAGAAGAACCTGGATGACTGGATGGGAAACAGAAAATATACCCCTGGGATTCCACCTGTGTCCCTGCTGGACAGGGGAAACAAGTGCTGATTTTGAAGGAACATGGGCAAAATTCTTGGCTAGGCTTATAAGGGCCTCCTGGACAATAGTCTGGTATCATCCTATGAACCTAAGAACCTAAGTCTTTCAAGTACCTAGGTCTCTGGTTAGACCTGAATGCAAACTTTCATCTACATACCTCTACCTCTCCTTCCATCCATCCACAACTCATTTTTGCACATGGGGTTAGGGAGTCACTTCAACACTAACAATCAGCTAGAGCATATGAAACAAATATTCAAAAAAACTTATTTGATGGTAATGGAAACTCTCACACTTCTTATCAGCTGTAGCAAGGAGAAAAGATAGTTCAACCCATTTGGAATATGGGTTTCTATAATTTTCTGCTGTATCCATAAAGAGCTTGAGCTCCCTTTAAACAACCTAAGTCAAAATATGCAGATTTATTACCCTTGCCCCTCACACCCACCAGCCCCCAGAGAGAACATTATTGTGCGTTATTAAGGAAAAGCTGACTACCTATACAACAGAGGCTAGACTATCAATAATAAAAAGTGCTTACAATCTCCATTCTTATCTATCTAACCCTTTTCTGCTAATGCATCTTATAAAATTCTACAGCAGTGATAATAGTTTCTCCATACATAGACCAAGGCTCTTCGAAACAGTTCTGTTCAACATTTTTCACTAAATGAAAAGCTCATGTACTTAAAAATTCACAGTGCAAATGCTTCAAATATAATGGCAAAGTATAAGGAATGTAAAGTAGCTAAAGCAACACAGAATCAACACAAAACTGACAAACAGCCTGTGTTGTAAGTAGGTTTTCATTACTTGGACAGCCCTACCACAGTACCTGTTGTAAATCGAGCATATACCAGTAGAATAAAGTATGGCAGCTGAAGTAGCATTGAACAGCCAGACTTCTTATTGGAATATGCTGAGGGATAGTGCAAAACAGAAAAAAGTCAGATACATTCTCAAAAATAAAGAAACAGAAATGTACCTGATTCTGTTTCTGTGCTGTCCCTCATAAAATCTCAACAGAAAAAAAACAGCAACAGTGATTCTGTTTTCTCCATTGCTTCTCCTGCACTGTAAAGATTTACTGGAAGAGTATTACAGCACTGTTATACAAAGACATTAGTTAAGAAGGCAAGCAATTTGTTTCTTAAATAATTTCATTGCATAATAGCAATAACCCACAAGTGGTTGTGGGTGTATCAGGATTTACTCATAGCTGCCTTTGTTTAATCATTTGAGCTTGGCCTTATGATCAAACCATATGTGCTATGGGTAAATCCTGATGTACCCTCATCCACTTGTGGGTTATTGCTTATATATTTTATGAGCATAATGGCACCTATGTAATTGGATTGCATATTTCTATCCCTCAGCATTAGCACATTAACACATTAATCCTCATGTTCTACCTAACAGTTTGTAGATGTCCTAAGGTACAGGCATTTACCAAAGCCTTTCTAGCCCATAGGCATTAATAATTTGGAAAATTGGGGCATGAATGGATAGGATTCAAAATCTCGGGTGGTTAGCCTAGTAACCACCTATGATCCTTATTGACCACCTTATTTTAAATGTGATCGAGCTATTTGTCATTCATAACTTTTTGTTTTTGTTTCTGTCCTGAATGATTCTCCTAGCCTGAGGCTTTGGACTAGTATTCTATACTGGTAAACAACATCTAAATGAATACAAGGTAGTCATGGATGCCTGCAGCTGCTGAATGCTGCAGGGATGGAAGGCAAAAGGGGAACTTAGTAGTCAAAAAGGGTAGTTTTTTAGCTGTTTGCTACCTTAACAGAAGCATATCTGTGACACAACATGTATGTAGTGTAAATATGACTTAAATTTGGAATGGCTGCACAGAAATTTCATAGAAGCGTACAAATGATGCTAATGTTGCACCTGCATGGTATCTAATTCAGTAGCCATTTATTCAAAGGTTAGAGAAAACGGTGCAGTAGAACTGTAACATGTTTACTGCTGCCATGCAGAGAGCAGTCATTACTGAAGAGAAATGGGAAGCTGTTAACACATTATTCAGACTGTTAAACATGTCAGTCTTGACTTTAGAAAAAAGTCTAAATGGAGTGTTTAACAGCTTTCCACTGCTCTTTTGTGGTGACCACTTATTTCTTTTAATGCTGTAGTGTACTGTAGTAAGAGGTGCTTAATAAAAGCTTGTTAAGAACCTTTCCAATCTCAGAATGGTGCTTAACAAGCATGCGTTTTCCCAAAATTCAGAGCATAATCACAGTCATCCACACACTACAAGTCATTATCTTTTGAAAATAAGACATGAAATGCATCACAGAACATCTAAATCCTGGCAGCTTCCACAACTCAGTTTGTAGAAGTGAAGTTTGACACAGGCTTATTGAGGGCTTCTGCCCTGGACTCACCTCTTCTACAAATGGCCCTGCTCAGAGGTGTGCACAGAAGGTTTCTATAGCATGTGTGTGTGTGTGGTGGGGGCTGGGAGCAGTGAGATTATTATTTTTTTAATTCTCCTCACAATCAAAGCTCAGAGGTAAACACAGAATGTTGCTCTTACTTGTTTGGGACTGAGGAAATTATGGTCATTATTTCTCAACATTTAAAAAAAATGAACAAGCACAGGAATCTGTCTGTTTCCAACTTCACCACCATGAGTGTTAAGGAAAAAATAAAAAACAGAAACTAGTGGTCTTAAAACTTTGTTGATGAGCTCAGTCACAATAATTTCCAAAAATCATGAAACCCAGGTAGTGTTCCAAAGGAACAAGCCTTTATTTGTCACAGACAAACGATCCTCAGTAACAAAAAATCAGAAATATTTTAACTGTTAAACATATCAGCTTTTATATACTTAGAAGTAGGTGCGGAAAATATACATATTGTTTCATTTTAAACCAGCCTATTCATGGCAAACATTATAAACAGGGCAGTAAAAGTGCATCTTAGAACAGCAAGTACCCACCCCACACACCACTACTGATTAGATCAAACTAAATCTTAGTTAAGTAAAACACTACCTATCTATTTGCAACCCACATTCCAAGATCATTTATTAAGAAAAGCATAACATATACATAAAAAGAGTTTTAATTAAAATCGCTTTTGGCTAACTAATGCAATTAAGCCTTCATCAAGTCAGTGAAAAGAGCTAAAAATCAAGAAAAACACATAGCTATCTAACCATAAACATAATCAAACTAGAACACTATAAATAGAAAACTACATATGTCTAACCTTCTTCCTCTTCTTTCGGCTTTTCCCAGTTAGGGGTCGCCACAGTGGATCACCTGTCCACTCATGACTGGCAATGGAGTTTTACAGTGTCGAGTTGCCAGCCCGGTGCCCAACCTTCATCTAGTAAATACCCATCCATGTGTATTAGTGTGCATAAGAAACTAAGTTAACAGCTCAGAAAAAATGTCAGTGCTTCTCAAAAAAAAACTGTCATGACAGTTTTATACAATGAAAACAAGTAGAAAAAACACACAAAAAATATAGAAGACAGTAGATGAAGTAAACTAGTAATATGTAAAAGTGTGCAGGTGTGTGCATGAGTGTGCATGAGCATCCACCAGTATGGTAAATGGGGTAATTATACCAATAATACATGGTAATAGCTGCATGAAAAAAAACCTGGTGTGATGCAATAAATCAAATCAATGCAGAATTTTGGTTAAAGTAACTAAACATATATTTATACACATTCTGCACACCATTCTTATTATTAGTTAGTATATTTTTCTTCTTCTTTTGGCTGCTCCCGTTAGGGGTCACCATAGCGGATCAACTGTTTCCATTTCTTCCTGTCCTCTGCAGCTTACTCTGTCACACCAACCACCTGCATGTCCTCTCTCACCACATCCATAAACCTTATCTTAGGCCTTCCTCTTTTCCTATTACCTGGCAGCTTCATCCTTAGCATCTTTTTCACAATATACTCTGCATCCCTCCTCAGCACATGTCCAAACCAATGTAATCTTGCCTCTCTGGCTTTGTCACCAAACATTCCAACCTGGGCTGACCCTCTAATATACTTATTCCTAATCCTGTCCATCCTCGTCACACCCAGTGCAAATCTTAACATCTTCAACTCTGCCACGTCAAGCTCTGACTCCTGCCTTTTTGTCAATGCCACTGTCTCCAACCCATATAACATAGCTGGTCTCACTACCCTCTTGTAGACCTTCCCTTTCACTCTTACTGGTACTCATCTGTCACAAATCACTCCTGACACTCTTCTCCACCAACTTCATCCTGCCTGTACTCTCTTCTTCGCCTCTCTTCCACACTCACCATTACTCTGAACTGTTGATCCCAAGTATTTAAACTCGTCCACCTTCACCACCTCTACTCCCTGCATCTTCACCATTCTTCTATCCTCCCTCTCATTCACACACATGTATTCTGTCTTAGTCCTGCTGACCTTCATTCCTCTTCTCTCTAGAGGATATCTCCACCTCTCCAGGGTCTCCTCCACCTGTTCCCTACTCTCACTACAGATCACAATGTCATCTGCAAACATAGTCCACAGGGACTCCTGTCTGATCTCATCTGTCAACCTGTCCATCACCATTGCAAATAAGAAAGGGCTCAGAGCTGATCCTTGATGTAATCCCACCTCCACCTTAAACGCATCCGTCACTCCCATCGCAGACCTCACCACTGTCACACTACCCTGTACATATCCTGTACCACTCTTACATACTTCTCTGACACTCCCAACTTCCTCATACGATACCACAACCCCTCTCTAGGAACCCTGTCATATGCTTTCTCTAAGTCCACAAAGACACAATGCAACTCCTTCTGACCTTCTTTGTACTTCTCCATCAACACTCTCAGAGCAAACATCGCATCTGTAGTGCTCTTTTCTGGCATGAAACCATACTGTTGATCACTAATCTTCATCTCCCTTCTTAACCTAGCTTCCACTACTCTTTCCCATAACTTCATGCTGTGACTGATCAACTTATTCCCTCTGTAGTTACTACAGCTCTGCACATCACACTTATTCTTAAAAATCGGTACCAAAACACTTTTTCTCCATTCCTCAAGCATCCTCTCACTATCCAAGATTTCATTAAACAATCTAGTTAAAAACTCCACTGCCATTTCACCTAAACACCTCCATGCTTCCACAGGTATGTCATCTGGAACAACAGCCTTTCCATTCTTCATCCTCTTCATAGCTATCCTTACTTCCTCCTTGCTAATCCACTGCACTTCATGATTCACTATCCGCACATCATCCAACCTTCTCCCCCTCTCATTCCCTTCATTCATCAGCCCCTCAAAGTACTCTTTCCATCTGCTCAAGACACTCTCCTCACGTGTGAGTACATTTCCCTCATTATCCTTTATCACCCTTACCTGCTGCACATCTTTACTAGTTCGGTCCCTCTGTCTAGCTAATAGGTACAGGTCCTTTTCTCCCTCCTTAGGTTCATAGGTTCATAGGTAGGTACTAGGCAATTGGCCCTAGGGCCTATACAAGCCTAGCTAAAAAGGTACCCTGGCTTTTGCCACCCAAGAAAATTATTTTCCTGTGCCCCTGTCAAGTAGAACCGCAGAAGTGATCCCCGGGGTGAATTTCCTATTACCAATCCAATCATCAAGATTTTTCTTGAAGAGTGCTAATGAGGAGCTCTGTTTGACATAGATAGTTAGTCTGTTCCAGAGTATGGGAAGTATCTGGGACAGAAATCTATCCCTCCAGCATGTTTTGTTTATTGTGGTGACAAGGTTTAGGTCCCTAGAGCATGTAGCTTGGTGGGATTGGGATTTCTTTAAGTGGAGCATGTCCAACAGCACTCGGTTTGACATAGCTTTGTATGTTAGGCAGAGATCGCCTCTGAGTAGGCGATATGCGACAGAGTAAAGCTGGAGTTTTTTGAGACAGTCTGTGTAAGGCATCTGTTTGAGGCCAGTAATCCTCTTTGTGAGGTATTTTTGCGGCCTTTCCAGTTGTTGTAGATGTCTTGTGAGGTACATACCAAAAGGGGCGTTGTACTCTATAATGGGTCTAATGAGTGATGAGTAGAGGGGAACAATGACCTCTTTTTTTCTGGATGAGAAACCTTTTGTGATGAGGTGTGTCACGTAGAAGGATTTCCTGACCACTGTGGCGATGTGATTATCAAAGGAGAGACTACTGTCCACCTGTGTCCCAAGGTCTCTTATCACACTTTCGGTGTTAAGTAGACTACCGCCTATGTGGTAGTTCATGGGTACAGAGTTTTTACCAAAGGGGATGACAATGCACTTTTTGGCATTGAGCTTGAGACCATGTCTTTGACACCAGGCATTTGTCTCAGTGAGGCCCTTTTGTAGGATGTCCACATCGGTAGGAGTTTCGATTATGGCTCCTAGTTTGCAGTCATCTGCAAATTTAGTTAGCCAAAGACCTTCTGTGCTAGCCTGTACTTCAGAGATGTAGATGCCAAACAGGAGAGGACTCAGGACTGAACCCTGTGGTACTCCAATTGTCACTGGTCTGAAGTCTGATTTGGAGTCTGCTACTTTCACAGTGTGGGTTCTGTCAGTAAGCCAGTTGGCAACCCATCTTGTGACATAGGGATTTATACCTAGTTTAGTGAGTTTATCTATAATTCCAGAGTGGGGGATGGTGTTGAACGCCTTGGCAAGATCTAGATAAGCTGTGTGAACCACTTTACCCTCATCTATGGCTTTGGTGACTACTTCAAAGAAGTTTTCGGAGACATGATCTGCCTTTTACAAACCCAAACTATGTGGGGTCCAGAGTATGGAGATCTCCAATGTCTTTGTTTATGAGTTCCATGATGATAGGTTCCATGGCCTTGCAGACGAGGCTCGTCAGGCTAATGGGGCGGTAGTTCCCGGGGTCTGTTGTGCCCCCCCCCTTTGTGGAGTGGGATGACTGTCGCAGTGCGCCATTCAATAGGCACAAAGCCTGAGGTGAGGCTATGATTGAACATGGTACTTAGGTGGGGTGCCAGTTCATTCTGTAGTTCATGTAGAAGGCAGCCTGGGATGTTGTCAGGTCCCATGGATGTTGTGTTCTTGGCTTTGGAGAGTGAGGTTTTTACCTGTGCAGCCATGATTACAGGAACTTTGCATTCTTCCGGTATAAAGATGGGCCCTTTAGGGGGTGAGAGGGGGGTAAAGTTAGCACTGAACCTATCTGCCAGGATGTTGGCAATATCAGCTGGTTCTGTATATTTAGTGTCATTGTGCTGTAACTCAGAGCAGATCTGAGTGTTGCCATTGAGATTTTTGACATAGCTATAGAATGCTTTGTGGTAGTCTTTAGAATCAGTGGCAATTTTGTTTTCATAACTAGCTTTGGAGGATTTTATGAGGGATCTCAGCTTCTTACTGAGGCTGACCAGGGAGTTCCTCCAATCGTGGGATTTTACTCTTTTTTGTAACAGTTTCTTTCTAATGTTGTCGAGTTTGTTTATGGCAGAAGACCTCCAGATTGGCTTCCTTTTTTTGGAGGATAGCATCTTGGTTCTGTTAGGGATAGCACGATCCATGCACTCGTGTAAGTGCTTATAAAGTGCATTTGTGTAGGATTCAGCAGTCGTACCTCTATTGTCCATCTGCATGGGTGTCATGAAGTTTGCCACTTCTGTCTTAAAAAGCGTGAAGTTGGCTTTGGAGAAATTTTTTACGGTTGTTTTCCTAATTGGGGGTAGGAGCGTGATGTGGATGTCTAGGGTGATTAGCTTGTGGTCGGATCTGACCAACGAGGAGCTGACCTCTGGTGTAGAACACCAGTCACCCATGTTGGTGATGACCAGGTCTAGGATATTGCTGCCCCTGGTGGGGGTGTGGATAAGTTGATCCAAGGCATTGGAATTGATGATTTCAGAAAGCGTTAGCAAAAGAGTTGGTACATGAGTAGTTTTCCCAGTTAATGGTAGGGTAGTTGAAATCACCCATTATTAGAGTGTTGGGTTGTACCTTAATATTTTCCAGTGTATCAAGAAAAGTAGAGTGGGAATCCTGGGGCATGGTGGGGGGTCTGTAACAAGCTACAATCTGGATTGCGGTTTTGCCCAGAGTTAGTTGAACTTGGATAATCTCGGATGCATTATGCTGAGCAGCTAGCTTGGAGGTGTGGATATCCTTAATGAATATGGACACGCCTCCACCTTTAGTGTTTCGGTCCAGGTTTGGTGGCCGAAAGATGTGGTATGAATTATAGCCTGGTAATGCAGGAGTGCTCTCTGGAGCTTTGAACCAGGTCTCTGTCACTGCACAGATGTCAATGTTCTCCATTTTAAGGAGTGCCTCGAGTGAGTGCATTTTGAGGTTTAGACTTTTAGCATTGAGTAGCATTACCATCAGATTTTGCTTGCTTGTACCTGTTACGGTGGTGAATTTGTCATTTGAACCTTGCCTAAAAAAGGCACTATAGGGGTGGCAAGAGCCTTTGCCAGTATCCGGAATCCCAAGGGCGACAGGTGCAGGCCATCTCTGGCAAAGCAGCATGGTTTGTCGATCATGTCATCCCAGGCAGACAGATACTGCATTCCCTTAGAATGATACCAGAAGCTTAGCCAATTGTTAAAGTCAATCATTTTGTCCTTGTACTATGGTGTCATTCTGGGTGATGGCAGGATGCTACTCAGGGCTAGGGTCATACCGGCCTGGGCTACAAGATCGGAGAGCTCCTCCATGTCTTTTTTCATGTAGTCCAGGGAGGTACGTCTCAGGTCATTCACACCAACATGGACAATGATAGAGTCATATTTGTACTTGTTGTGGAGTGACCTGAGTGCGTGCATTATGTGGCAGATCCTGGCACCTGACAGGCAGCTGACAGTAACTTTTTCCTTGTTTAGTCTGGTGAGTGAAACATCAGTGTGCCTGACTATAGAGTCACCTATGACTAGAATGTTGGGTACGTTATGCCTTATGGGCTGTAGTTGAGCGGCACACTGAGTATGTGGGCTATGTGTCATTTGGGTTGTGTTGGGGGGGTGGAGGTTGCTTGCATTTCTGCTTTGGAGGTCTTTTGTTTGGGCAGATTTGTACTGAGAGCCTCCGTGAATGTAGGTGTGTGTTTTGTGCTTCTGTGTGTGTGTTTCAGTGGTGTAGGTTTTGAGGGACTATGTGATGAGTGTGGTGCGGTGCAAGTGTTTACCTTCTCCTCATGACTGTCTAGGCCAGTCTTTGGTGAAGAGAGCTTTGCTTCCAGTTTGGCTATATAAGTGCCTCTCTCACAGGTCGTAGTGTTGGGTGGTAGGAAGAGAGGATTGTCTGTGTACATGAGGCAATTGCTGCATTGTCCCAAGATGCCCAGATTCATCAGGTAGACAGGTGAAAACACCGGGAGCTGACCTTTAGACATGCCTGAATAGGTGCTTATTTATTAAGTACTAAAAACTGTTTTCCTCTAGGCAAGTGAGGAAAGTTGAGTGCTGTAGTAATTTGTAAATTATTTAGTGCTTACAATGAGTTCTGAACAAGTGCTGATATCAAAGAAACAGATGAGTGCTAAAACTAAAAAGCTGGCTAGTTGCAAGGGAAATTTTGAAGAACAGACTTTATGACGCCAGGAATAGTTTAACCCCAGTTAAGTGGGGGGGGGGACTTAGGAGCTAAGAAACAGTCCTGGACACAGCAAATCCGTATCTGACCTGCCACAGGAAAGGGGGAAGCAAGCTTAGAATTTTTTTTCCAGTAAAGTGGAAATGGAGAAAGCTGGAACAGAAGTTAATTCAACGTTAAGAATCTGAGTGGGTTGGCCTTCACAAATGTTCTCTATTAGATTGAGTGAACTAATGACACTAGGGGTCTCCAACCTTTCATAAAACTCTTCATATGCCATATCCTTAGCCTTTGCCACCGCTCTCTTTGCCATGCACCTCATCTCCTTATACTCTTGTTTACTTTCTTCATCTCTCTGACAATCCCACTTCTTCGCCAACCTCTTTCTCTGTATACTCTCCTGTACTTCTTCATTTCACCACCAGGTATCCTTGTCCTCCTTTCTCTTTCCAGATGTCACACCAAGCACCTTTCTAGCCATCTCTCTTACTAGCTCTGCTGTAGTTACCCAGCTATTCGGTAACTCTTCACTGCTACCCAGTGCCTGTCTTAACTCTTCCCTGAACCTCACCTCACAATTACCCTTTTTTTCAATTTCCACCATTTGATCCTTGGTGCTGCCCTCACACTCATCCTCCTCTTCTTGATCACCAATGTCATCCTACAAACCAGCATAATATGCTGCCTAACTACACTTTCCCCTGCCACCACTTTACAGTATCCAATCTCCTTCAGACTGGCCCTTCTACATAAGATATAATCCACCTGTGTGCATCTTCCTCCATTCTTGTATGTCACCCTATGCTCCTCCCTCTTGTTAAAATACGTATTCATCACAGCCATGTCCATCCTTTTCGCAAAATCCACTACCATCTGACCTTCTGCATTCCTTTGCTTAACACCATACCTACCCATCACTTCCTCATCCCCTCTGTTCCCTTCACCAACATGCCCATTGAAATCTGCTCCAATCACCAGTTTCTCACCCTTATTTTTACTACATAAAAATAGTTCTCAAAAAAATCCTTAAAAACCTTTGCAGATTGTGTGGCAGCTTACGTAAATTCAACACACTCTTAATAGAGCAATATTAGTTAAGTCCTGGTTTTCTTAATGCATTTAATTTCAACTGTCAGCATAGTTCTTTTTTCTTCAGGACATCATTGCCACCCCCCTTCAATCTCATCCATCTCCACACAGTCCAGAATGATACGTTTAAAACCAGAATGTCTGGGGGTGATCTAATAAGTGTTTGGATAAGGTGTTCCTCTAGCATTTATGTCTGATGTCAGAAAGATGACCTGAACTCCTTCTTTTTAGTTTATTCATAGTCTTACTCATATAAAATGCAGGACAGTCATTGCACACTGCCCTGTATACATTTTTTTCAGTATTACAGTTATCACCTGCTGAAGATTTCACAATCTTTTTAAGATAGGGGTACTCAAATGAGTCACACTCCAAGTACTCACAGAAAGTGCAGATAGGAGGCCTGTAGATTTTAGTGCTCATGCCATCCTGGGGTTCCTTATTTTTCTTTTCCACATAGCTGTGCATGCTTCTATTCTTTTTATATACAAGTTGCTGATTGTCAGTGTGGATGGCCCAGTTCACCTTAATAATAGCTTTAATTGTATTGAAATATTTTTCAAGTTTTCCACTAACTTAAACTTCAGAGGTATGCATAACAGGTCACTGTGGCTTTTTTGCAGATGTAACAGTGTGGTCATTATTTCTTTAACTTTTCACACAATCATACCTTATAGGTAAGTACACAATATCACTATAGCTTATGTAGAGGCAATGAACTGTCTAGAAACAACAGACTAGAATACATGACTGTGTAGTTTTTTTTTCCCTTTTCACACAATTGCATATTAGAGGTTTATACAGGTGGCTAACTTGGGGAAGTGGCATAAGTTGGCATTTTGTGAATTTACATCTGTGAGCAACAAGTAAAAATATGGTACTATATTTTGGTTGTTAGATGGATGCACAGATGGTAGCTGTCTTTTAAGAGTGGGGGTGAACAGGAGTAAGATATATGATCTGTGACAGCGACTTGAAATATATGACTGGGGCCATTTATTCATTCACTTTCATCCCAATCTAACATCAGAGGGATACACGGAAGGTGACTATATATTTTTTTTCTTTTGACAGAGAGATAGAATGAGATTGCTCATATTTTTACAAGCATATATCTTCTCAGTTTATTGGAAACTACTTTTTTCATCTTTGATCATTAAGCATTGGGCACAATTTATTTCTTCCATGAAAGAAAAAAAATAAGACTGAATTTTTTTAGTCAGTCCTGATTTTTTTGTCCAGGCCATAATTGTTACAAAAGTCTAAGGGTAAAATCTCTAAAGTGTACCTCACAGCATCTAGAATCCCATGAGTTATGAGGCCCAAGCAGCCCTCAGACTATCAGCTTAATTCTATTATTTCCTACACAATTATTAAACTGCAGTCTTGACCATTTAGGTAGCAGTGGAAGGATGCAGGAAGTAAATGAAGAGTAAGAATGAATTTATTTCTTTAACTACAATTTTTGCTCAGGCTGTCTTTTTTTCTCAAAAAAGTTTGAAAAAGCTCTAAAATACAGCTCAGGGCATCTAGAACCCAATGGCTTCTGGAAGGCGGGGAGGAGGCGAGACCTCTGGCTTAATTTGATTATTTCTTCCTCATTTATTATTATGGTAATCATGAACATTTAGAATATTCATAACAAATCAGAAAAAATATGAAGTGTACAACAATGTATGAGAAAATAAGAAAGAAGTAATCTGAATTGTGTGGCAAGACCTGGATGGGGGAAAGTAGGAGGCACACTGAGGGCTGGTGGACAGGAGGCCCATGAAATCCTTTTTCAAGAGTTTCATTTCACCAAAGACTAAAGTGAAAATATTCAGTACTGCAAGGGACTTCCCCCATTTAAGTGCATCACACAACTTAGCAACAAGGTTTATTAGCCTTCATAAAATACTTTATAACACTATGGTACCTGAATAAGAAAAAAAACAACATGCAGCATGCTTGGTTTTGTCAGATTTCTGGTATACAGCAATCTTTCTAATTGTATCTTTATTTACTACTACATATCATATACCTAGTTGCCTAATAGAGTTAAACATGCCCTTGCAGATACTCCTCAAGCTGTTTAACTTAAGCTTAGTGACTGACTTTTTGTCTAATGAGTGGCACACTGTAGTGGCAAAGTTCCTTCATAAGGGTGGCTTTACAACCAACCTTGGTAGTTGAAGTCCGATCAGTCTTACAAGTCTCATCTACTAAACTGTGAGGTATATCATAACTGTGACTTCAATACTCTTGTTTGGGGGTAGTCAGAATTTTTTTGACAAGCTATGAGAGTAAGCTATAAAAACTGTTTAGATTTATAGATATTTCCAAGGCCAACAAATCTTATGACCATTCACACCTTGCCAATACCCTTTCTCAGGCAACACCTCCTTTCTCCAGAAGGGACATGCCAGTTAAAAAAACGGAGTACATTTTTGTACATCCATGCAGTATGCATGGTGTATCTTGATGTGGAGAAGGTCTTCAATACCATTCCCCATGTAGGCATCAAACAAAATATAATTGCTTTAAAAATCGACCCATATGTGGTAAGATGGATAGCAAACTGGCTGAAAGACAGAACCCATGCAATGCAAGTTTATGTGCTTCATCAGTAAGTATGAATATGACCAGTGGTGTTCCTCAGGACTTAGATCTGGGACATTGCCTTTTTAGTATTTACTTCTCAGATATCCAAATGGAGAGCCAAGACGTGTGACTTCACAAAGTTTGCAGATGGCTGCAAACTGGAGGTTGTTGTTAAGTCACCCTGTGATACCCAAACTCTCCTGAATGAACTCTCCCTAGTAAACCCTTGATGTAGTAAAAATGAGGTCAAACTAAAAGCTAAAAAGTGTAGTGTCACTTTTGGTAGACAATCTCTCCCCTCATCATGCTGTATAGCCAACACACCACTTCAAAATGAACTTTTGTCAGGGACCTAGAAACTTGGGATGATAGCTCCCTCTTTGACTATCATATATATATATATATATATATATATATATATATATATATATATATATATATATAGATAGATATACATACACACACACACACACACACACACACACACACACACACACAAGCGCATGTGCAAAAGCATGCACGCACACACACACACACACACACACACACACACACACACACACACACACACACACACACACACACACACACACGTATAGATATTAATGTATTAATGCAGGGGTGTGGAGTCCTCTCCACACATGGAGCTTGCAGGTGGGGAGGGGGCTTTCCCCAAGCAAAAAACTTTGTTTTTGGATTGCTGAATTTGTTTTTTAGACATATTAATTCACACTATCTGAACTCACTGAAATCACCTTCAGTGAGTCAGTATGATTCTTCTGATGTCTGGCTTCACTAAGAATCATCATCCACACAAAGTGTACAGCATTTAGCTGACTGGCTCTGTGAACAGAAAGAGAATGCCCTAACTGTGGCCCAGATGACTTAGGCTGGGTGTTGGAGAAGCCAGGGGGAAGGGATGGGAATGAATAGTTGATACAGCACAGTCATGCTGGGGGAGGGTTGGCAAGTTGGTATGCATCCTACTGAAGGAGCATTACCTCTGAGGTCAACTGTAGGTGTATCCTCCATGACAGGAGCCTGACAATAAGAATATTATTTATATGCCCCCCAGCAAATATACAGACACATGCAGCAATATAGGGGCCAAAAGTATTAGGAATCAGTAACCGCACATTTGCATGTTGGCCAGCAAGAAGATGGGCTATGGCATACCTGAAATTTTAAACTAGCTGTGGACAATGACCATTAAAACTAGTCCTGAATATTCAAATGTATTAAATATAAGAATGTAGAAAGCCTGTGAATGCTAACAATGTTGTATTGAACTAATACCTTACTGTAAGTATGAAATTTTATACTTGTAGCTTGCTGATTGACAAAGAGATGGAAACCTATTTACTTTACTTTCTAGTATAAAACTATTCAGTAATAGTTTAATGTACTACTAATAGTACTTGCCATTTACTTAATTATAATTCAATAATAATTTACATTTTCTGTAAAATATATTTTGCCTAATATTTTAGGGAGAGCTGGTGCTCCTCATCTTAAACTGTGAAAAATCAAACAGGAGCTATAGGGGTGCATCTCCCCTTACAGTCATTATTATGTAAAATACAATTTGCATATAATGTTAATGAGGTATATGCTTATATTGAGAAGGTATTGGTATGCATGCACATGCAGATGGGCTGTCACTCTTAACAATCACCCAGACATTATCTAAGTGTGCTGCTTATGATATTCTTTTGTACTGTTTTTCAGTTTATATCCATACTCAGGTTATGGATAAAAAAAATTACCCTTTAGGACGAGGCCACGAATCACTGGATCAACAGCATAGTATAAACCTGTTGCCATCCTTTAATCTCAAAGGATCATGGGTTTGCACCTCTATTGGACTGATTTGAGCAGCATCTTTTGTGGCTATGCAATTCATTCCTGGACTGGTAGTCCTTTCCACACTCTGAGCAGCAGTAGGCAGATGTCAGTCTTGTATTATGGGCACTGATCTTCCTGAGGGCTCTCTTATCTTCTGCTCTCCTTGCCAAGGTGGTTGCATACACGGTGAGAGCTTCCTTCACTTCCTGTTTCCAGGCAATCATGTCTGAGGCAAGAGAATACCAACCCCCGGATTCACTAATCTTCCATGCAGGACTAGAGTAGTCCTGCATGGAAGCGCCCGTGTAGGAGGAGGACGGCAGCATGCAATGCATATTAATGAAGGTGCACTGCCTGACCTCCCAGGCTTACATGGCATGTGTACGAGTGCAGGGGGTGTGTCTGAGAGCAGAGCTCTCAGAATAAACACACCCCTGCAATGTAGAACAGCAGAAAGTGGAAATAAATGAGACAGCTCATAGGTGTCCACATATCCCCACCAACAGTCCCCCATGTGTAGAACAGCAACAGTACATATAAATAAATTGAAGAAATCCCTTTATATTTTTTTAAAAATCCAAGTACAGCTAACCATAGGTGCGCGGGTGTGCCCATCGCTTAGCTATGGTTAACGCAGCTTAAAAGGCTGAAGAGGATAGCAAGGAAGATATATGTAAATGAAGCAGCACAGCAATAGTGTAGTGGGCAGAGCATTTGCCTAATGAGCAGGCATTCCCGGTTCGAGTCCCACTGCAGCACCTACCATTTTCCATGTGTAATCTGTATATGAACATTTTATTGCTGTATAACCTACGAAATAATATTTAAATGTGAATTGGAATACTGCATTAAATGCACATGTGAAGTGTCAGTGTCATAACGAATAAGGCACTAGTAAGCAGGTTTAAGCACAAATAGCAGTAGTAAGCATATATAAGCACTAGTAAGTGTGTTTAAGTGCATTTGCAAGGGGGTAAGCATTGCCTACACAGATTAAGCAAAGTAGAATCTAACTGCATGTAAGAAACTGTAACCGGAAGTTAGCAGTGCTTACCGTCGTGCAAACCTGCGCACACCCACTTAGAGCTGCTTTAAAGTGCTTTAATCACTCTGTACCCAATGGCCCATGTTCTGCCCAGCAACAAAATAAACAGCCTCTGCAAGGCTCAAACCCAGGACCCTGTACACTACAGAAGTTAACCACTAAGCCATTATAGCAATACAAAAGAGAGGTTTCAACAAACAAATCCTCACCATAGGAAAATCAAACTGAACATGTGAAGTGAAACTATGTACAGTGTGATGTTGTATAACCTGCTACATAAGATAAATATGTCAGTTGGAGTACTGCAGTAAGGCCAGATGTGAGGTGTTATTGTAATAAAGTGTTGAATTGCCCAGGACCCCATACAGTGTACGTACACATGAATCACAAATACCAGACACAGATATAACATGTAACAAATAATAAATCAATGTCAAAAGGAAAACATAATGCCAATTAGATATTAAGCAATGCTAAGCATTGCATGGGTCAGCTTACATGGTGTAAGCAATGGGTAGGCCAGCTAACTCAATCTTCCCAGTGGTATGCCCATTTAAGCAATGCCAATCCTAGGTAAGCAGGTGTGCCCGTAGTTTAGCCTTTTCAAAACCATCCAGTCACAGAAAAGTGCAGGAAATCAGGCATATTTAAACCCCACAGGTGGGAATACATCCCATAACTGGTTGCAGCTTCCTACTGTAGTCAGAAAGGCCGGAGTTGGAGAAGGCACTCAATTTAGAGTGCAGCGGTGGGGCATTAATGAGTCTAAATACATGGTGTGGCTCCTGGTCAAACACCATGAGCAGAGACTCCTGCAGGACCATTACCAGGGCTCCCAGTATAAAGTAGAGGCCTGGGACAGTCTCTCCCATGACCTAACTAGTGCCACAGGTATCCACCGGACTGGTGAACAGGTCAGGCATCACCATGCTGACCTGAAGCGACATAGGAGGGAGCTACTGGAGCAATGGATCCAGGAGTCCAGGCAGATGGCTGATGCCCCAGGACTAAGTACCCATTCTACTAAGTATATAATAATTGCCTAGCTTGTGTATACTATGGCTAGTATGGCTAAATGTGACTGTATTTCTCTGACAGCTGTAGATGAGTGGGCTATGAATCAGCAAGCACATGCCGCTAGGCTACAAAGTCTGTGTTGCAAGGCAGGTTAGTAATAATCCTGCATGAACTGTTATATCCTGTGAATAAAGGTATAACCCCTAGAGTGCGTGTGTATACTCTGATTTAATATGTTGTAGTGTTGCATGCTATAAATGGTACTGTTGTATTAAGCAGTGTTACCCACACTGTGGTACGCAGATAAAATGTGTAGGAAGTTCTGTATAACAAGGAGTTAGACATATTGTACAACTGAGGGAGACTTAGAGATACAACATTGGAAGGCTTTACACCAATTCCCTGATAGAACAGTGTACTATGATGTTAATGGTGATATTTTACCACGCACAGCAGGAGTTTGAATCCCGGGTGTTTGTATGCATAATCATACCCCACAAATGCACAGAATTTGTGAGAATGTCCAAATAGAAAGCTGTATGCTTAATTAGACCCAACTGTATAGATTTTGCTAGAATGTTCAGATAGTAAGCTGTATGCATATTCATACCCCTCAACTGTTCCGATCTGCCCAGCATGTGCAGATAATTGGCCCAACTCTGCTGCCTGGTACCCTGTTCCCTGAGAAATCAGTGTGATGATCCAAGAAATGTAGGCAGCCTGTGATGACATATAACTGATAGTCAAACCTGCACATATTCAGAGAATGTATATGAAAACAAACCTGTCATTGTAGCAACACACCCAAGGTGTATGAGAGCAATTTGCATAATATGTAGCAGTAACACCTGCATCCTGTCAAGCCTCAACCAGAGTGTGTGCAATAATGTATTGAGGGGTATGTGTATAACATCAACATGGAATCTTGGAGTATGTGTAGAAATTGTCAGGTAGTGTTAACAAAGGTCTTCTCAACAGCTATAACAGGTAAAAGGTGTAGACTATACATTAGACACAGTCCATGCACATACTAATCTACAAACATACCATTGTAAAAAGTAAAGCCAATGGGTAGTGTAATAATACATGTAAGGGACAGATCACTGCAGTGACTAAGAAAGTTGTGAAAACTACAGGAATATATCAGTTGTTAACTGAACTCACTCTCTTGCCCCCATCATATGTGCAACATTAACCCAGTTATACACCTCAATGGGTATGTTTACTCTCCAAACTTATGTTGGGCATATGTCCTATTGGTTCATAAATATCCACATTTGGTTCTATGCATGTGCCATGTTGAAATACACCCATACTGGTGGCCTGTTGCCATCAATAAAACCTGCATGCTGTTGCAATGGACACTGCTGTTCCATATATGCATGTGTTCTGCTCGCTATGCAGCTGGTTTAAATTTGGTGCCTTGGGTTAATGGGTATACCTATGCATGCTGTTATAACTAATCCTGAACGCTGTTGACTATTACTAACCCATATCTGTCCTTAAACTGCAACACCACAGTTTGTATGGGAAGGCCAGTACCAGTGGACCCACCTGTCCTACCTCAGCTGGCCATGGCACCAGGCACCAGCACATCTGGGGCCCAGCCTGGGACCTCCTCTGTAGGCCCTGCACACTTTTGGGTGGAACCACAGCAGGGGATGAGGCACAGCCCCCCTCCGGGAGCAGGGGCTGAGAGGAACCTGTCATGCCTCGTCAGGTCCGGGCTGTGGTGAGTAGGGAGAGTGATAGGGCATTTTGAGACCAGCCACGCCAGCTTGAGGAATGAGTGATGCAATTAGAGGGTGAGCCTGCCTCTCCTACCCAGACCCCAGCACGGCCACCTTTGGGGCCGTGAAGGTGCAGTGGTGACTGCCCATGGGTGGGGACCTCAGTCCCTCTGTTTCCATTTGGAGGCTCATAGGCTTGCGACTTTCAAACACCCCTCCCCGTCCAAGGTGTTTACCCCCACATGTGTCATATACCGCCCCTTTTTGTGTCTTGTTTGTCTTGTCTGTTAACCTACCCAACCTACCTCCCCAAATATACCTACTACCCCTCTGGCAATCTGTTCCCACAAAAAAAATCTCGCCCCATACATAGCTGTCCATTTCACACAAGTGTCCACTGGACGCATGCAATCTGGTCTAATTGGCATCACATCAAATTATTGCTGTCCTCACCCACTCCCAGGGGTTTGAGTGTCCAAATCTATCTCCAAATTCAGTGCATATGCACAGCTGTTGCTGTAGAAGAAATGGGCAACTATGGACCTTCCCTACACCCTTCCTGCACATTCCTGGGTATTTCCCCTACTGTCTTTCCCTCATTGTCTCCCTTTTTTCACCACTTTCCTATAACCCCTTTTTCTTTTCTTTTAAAGAAATTAGCACAGGGGTAAGCGGGAGTAAGCACTTTTAACCAACAGTAAGCAGATTTAAACCTTTTTGTGCTGGGGTGAGTAATGCCTACACAGGGTAAGCAATTCAGGAGCTAACTGAGTATGAGAAACAGTAACTGGAAGTTAGCAGTGCTTACTGTCGCGCAAACCCACGCAAACTCACTTACAACTGCTTAAAAGTGCCTTAACCACTCTGTATCCAATGGACCTTGTTCTGCCTAGCAACAAAATAAACAGCCTCTGCTAGGCACAAAACCAGGACACTGCACACCATAGCCAAAGTGATTTACCACTAAGCCATGTCAGACATACATAACCCTGATGTATTCAAAACATAACCAGCCCAGTCATTCAACAGTACAGCGAATGTATTCCAACATGTAGATGTATGTGTGTGAGTAAATATATTAATGTCTAAACAGATACAACATATTGATATATGTATATATATATATATATATATATATATATATATATATATATATATATATATGTGTGTGTGTGTGTGTATGTATATATCTGTAGAAATATATACATTTAGAAATATATATGAACATATATACATGCAAATGCCTACAGCTATAGAAATATATGTCTACATCTACATGTCTACATATATACAGCAGGTTATATATATGTCAGCATATATATATATATATATATATATATATATATATATATATATATATATTGGTATATACGGACATACATCTGTAGATGATGGGGAATTAACAAAAACATATATATCCACATGCAGCGTTAATGGGATTGAGAGGCCCCAAACAATATGCGTCTTGTACGAATAGGTATACACCCCAGCCAAACATGTCCCCCCTGCAATACACTACCAAGTGTTGCAGATCACATAACTGGGACCAGATATGACATGGCCATCCCTAGGATACATATACACAGACACATATATGCAGGTATAGTTATACATATATATATCTATACATAAATATATATATATATATATATATATATATATATATATATATATATATATATATAGATATATATGTAACTACACATACACACACAGAGATATGTGCAGTGAGATACATATGTAGTACGTGAACACAATATGGAGCAGCCAGTATTCCTACAGTTACCACCTTACCAACTGGGGACTATATGAGCCACCTATACAAATGACATTCATTGCCTGCAACATATACCCACAAAGATATCAAAGGATATAACACCACACACAGGTGTGCATAATTGGGAAAGCTTTATTAGCGTACTATGACAGTTCTATATGCCATGCCATATAGCTGTTCAGACACCGACATCCATATGAACAGAGTAATGCAACTGTGAAACAGTTATACTAATAAGGTAGTCTGGAAAGGTTGACATATGTTGTTGTCCAGGCCGAGGCCTTCAAGTAGTACAATAGTAAAGACAGACTGGGCCACAGCATACCAAACAATCAACAGTACGTAATGCAGATGTATAGTTCAGCAGCCTCTATCTACACTCTGTACACAATCCCTAGGGGGTAAAGACCCCAGTTGACAAATTGGGATGTATCTGTTACATAACAAGGTGTAACTGACACCATCACAATCACAATGACAGAACATTCTGTATGGCAGGAGGCAGTCAGCCTGCATTTACCCAAGGTGGATTGTATGGTAATGTACATCCAGATACCTTAAGGCAACTTACCCCTGATACCCACACATGTTGTAACAGCCTAGGTTAGATATGGTGGACCCCCCCCCAGACTCAATAATACTGGGCCATATACCACTGTTACATACACTGGCCTCTGAAGTGCATTAGAGCACACATTTATTGTGTAGGTGAAGCCCACACATATATGGCCCAAATCCCCCAGTGTGTGTGGGGGTCACAACAGTAGTGGAGTGATGGCAGGAATGACAGCATGACATAAACACAGCCCACTACATAACAACCCCTGACAGCATGCCATATGTGCAAAGCCTGGTATGTAGGTGGAGGAAAGAGGCTGGAACACAGGCACATATGTGTAAAACTGTTGGCATACACTAAGCAAGATATGTATATGTGTATATATTTATATGGATATATGTATAATTATATATACATATATGTTCACCCTATGTCCTATGGAGTGAAGCCCTACCTCAGCCCCAGTAGTCCCAACCTCAAAGTGCAAGGGGATGTCAGGTATGTATTGCAGGCATATTTGTAGACTATTGCTACTGTAATAGGGATTGTCTTCACAGAAATGGTGTGTGTGAGAGGCCACATCTGCTGTTAACATGTGTGCCATTGGCTACCGACAGACATCCTAAGGACATCATTGTACAGTACTACTGCTAGCACAGTAATGCCCCTGTGGACTACACTGATATATGGCCAATATATGTGGACAGTCTGACACACTCTGGTCAGTCCAGGGGTATACACAGACCCCCTTCATGCAAGACATGTGGACCAAGCCTGACAATGTGGATGTTAACAGCCGTGTAGATGGGTATATCACTTAAATGCTGGTATACATTTGCCCCCATAGGTTATGCATTCATACACCCCTGTCTGTCCTGATATATAATTGCTGGTACAGAGGTGCCATGGCCACATACTACCCACTAGTTAGTGACAGACATCTGTACCGCATCTCACTGCTTTGTCTGACACACATGACTGTTATGGTGGCCCAGCAGCAGTACATCTGGCAAGTATCTGGACATGACATCTCACTGGGTAAGTACAGTAAGCTGCTAGGCATGTAACAAAGCACAGTGCAGGTTACAGGCAGACTGACTCAACACTGGCCTACATCTCCAATGTGGGAATACACATGTACCTGCATAGATAGCAGGCTCTACAGGCATGTCACATCACAGAGTAACAGACACCTGTGTGAAAGTGCATAACCACAACCAATGTGAACACAGCCACATATGGTTAGCTAGCATAGTATTACAGTATATGGACAATCTGATCAACACCATCCTCATTTGTGCCACTCACACACCAACCCTACATATACTGGGCCACTACACAGTATGGCCCGATGCCTGTCTGTGGTATGGGACATGTGTGTTTGCCCCTACAAACATGTAAGCTGATAGGGTGACATACAGTGGAGCAGCATGTAACATCAGATAGAACAGGACCAACAACAATGACATCTACCACAGTCTCTACACAGGCTAAGGTACATATTCACTATACACACACTGTTGACAATTACCACACTTACACATAGCTCAGTACTGTACACACAACCACAGAATGCCCAGGCTATGTCCTCAAATATAACTCCTACTATACATAACATGTGTAACAGTGTGATATCTCACTGGCTTGTTATCAGATATGCTGTCAATTAATATGGTGTACAGAACATATGCACCCCCTACTGTATGACATATGTACAAAGGTTGACAGAGTTGTGGCTGGATGCACAAACAGAGGGCCAATATTAACATGATGCTGTGATAACCTCATACATTTACTGTTGAACAGGGTTTGTTGCAACATATGTCCTATGAGAGATATGAAGTCAGTAACTCTCCCGGTTGTCACAATCTACTGATTGCAATCCTCATACTACCTTCTGCAGTTGACAGATAGGTGCTCTGTGGGTAACACAAGGAACACAAGGTACCTCACACTGCCCAGTCTGCAGATGACCCTACAGATGGGGTTTCCTCATAAACATAGCACTGACATGAGAAGTATTAAAACATGTAGGACAGTCATATCCACATACACCCTGTTAAACCAACATTATTCCAACTGCAGTATAGCAGCACTTACAGTCTGTAGTCAAGACAGGCACATCCCCCTCCTGTGTGTTGGCCTGTTTCCACAGTGTATGTTGTCGGAGGTAAGTCCCCAATCCATCTGTGATGCTGTTTGCCAAACAACAGATCTAGTTCCTGCTCACAGTGAATGAAAAGGCCCAACATCAACATGATGTTTCTAGATATTGGAGTGTGTTTCCATGCAATTGGCTATGGGAATGCTACCACAGCTGTTCCACATGCAATCAGCTAGAGGAGGGCTGCAATTCATGCAGAGGCCATCAGCTGATCATGAGCATCACTGACAATACACATGCTGCTGCCTCAGCAAAGCAGGTGTACATCTACACATCCACCAGAAAGGGAGTGAGAGAGGCAGACAGAGGCAAAGATAAGTCAGGGACGGTTGGGAGAGTAAAACTTAAACATGTTTGTGTCACGCACCTACCAGTCCAGGGTATCAAACCCCTGACTATGTACTGCTATCACATGTCTAAGCAGTCATTGGATGTGCCACATACATTATATGTTGAGGAGTCATCCAAACATAAATGTGATGGTGAGTGACATCTGCAACAAGGATACGGTAGCTACACAGTAGGTCTAGTACACGTGCCTATCCGCATGAACAGGTGTCAGCGTCAACACAGCCACACTCTCACAGGGACGCACACACATTGACAGACTTGGCAGGGCCAGGGATACAACTCATCACTAGTTAGATTGCCACAACACAGTACTGTGCAAGTATCACATGCACCACAGGGGTTATACAAAGGTTATATGGGCAAAGGGTATGTGGAGGTGTCTGACATCAGACAGTATGCTTCAGTATGCCAATGGGGGTTGTAGTGAGTGTGAATGTGGACATAGGCAACATACAACACGCACACAGACACAGGGTGCCAGTAGTGACATGCATGGGTGCATTGCTTCATGGGTGTGTAGTGGTTGACTGTGCCAGATGGATATACAAGGCTAGGTGATCAGTATACCCTGGCATCAAGTGATATGACAATGTTCTGCAGTGTGGCTCAGGGGTGTAGTGTCTGGTTTCCCCACACAGCTGGGTATTGTATTCACCATCTAGTCACCTGAGTAACTATTGTGTGTGGCTATTGCTGTGCATTGCTTGCCATGTATGTGTTCTTTAGTCCATGACATGGATGGTGTCTGGGATGTGCACAGCTCCCACATGCATGTACAGTGACATGTGGAACCGTACCTGGGGGGGTCTGGCCCATGTTATGTACACAGATTGTTATCATCACATGTGCCACTCCTGACCTCTTGTGGCAGGGCATGCTCATGGACAGTTCTTAGTGGATCACATTTAATGACACCACAGATGTTGTAGGCATCCATTGGGGATCATAGTGAAGGTGCACTGTCTTCGGCTATGTGCCTATTGTACTGATGGACAGGGTGCCATGCCCTCTGTAGCCCACTGCAATCACACCATGCTTGCTATCTGTGAACAGTATGCAGGGTACTACCAACATAGCGGCAGTTGTCTAGGCAAGTGTGCTTACGTATGAGACACAGGTTAATAGTGTACTCTCTGTAATACTAGTTGATTACTTTGTTCAACAGGCCTTGTATCACATGTAGGGGTGTGGACTGGCACCCCAGCATCTCAGCTGATTGACATCTGTCATCCTTGTAAGGTGGACATTGTGACATATAATATGGCCACCATATAGGAAAATTACAAAACCAGCTCCTCAATGGGTTCAGGTGTTATACAGTCACAGCCACTTCCACACAGGTTACAAATTACAAACACAGCTGTAATGGCTGGGATTAGAACTCCTACCTAGCTGGTTTATAACACTACAGCATCATGCAGTTATAGCACACACCACAGAGATTACTAGGATATTTTTACCTAAAGGTGTATTTCACAGTTGATGATGTCAGCAGACTTGCCAAAGTAGGGTAATGGAGATTGTAATGCTTGTGAATGGCCTCAAAACATTGCTCCACACTCTGACAAAGGAACACACACAAACATTCACACTTACAATGTCTGGGAATAGAACCCCTACCTACCTAGTTTATAACACTATAGCATTACGCAGTTATAGCACACACCACAGAGATTACTGGGATATTTATTCCTCAAAGGTGTATTTCACAGTTAATGATGTCAGCAGACTTGCCAAAGTAGGGAAATTTAGGTGGTAGTCCCTGTGAATGGCCTCAAAAACATTGCTCCCCACTCTGACAAAGAAACACACACAAACAATGTCTGGGAATAGAACCCCTATCTAACTAGTTTATAACACTATAGCATTACGCAGTTATAGCACACACAACAGAGATTACTGGGATATTTATTCCCCAAAGGTGTATTTCACAGTTGATGATGTCAGCAGACTTGCCAAAGTAGGGCAATGGAGGTTGTATTGCCTGTAAATGGCCTCAAAAGCATTGGTCCCTACAATGACAAAGGAAAACAAATCCCAAACCCAGGACCTGACACAACATGGGCACAGGATGTTAATAGTACTCCATTCCACCTGTATGCTGTCAGGCTGGTATCGGTAACATATCATGCAGTACAGTGTGGCTACCATAGAGGATGTACAATGTGGACCCACTCAACATTTCTAGGATTCATATACACAGACGGGTCCCCTACAGAAGAACGACAGCTCACAAAACCGACAACCACATCGGCGACACCAAAAGCCCAACACACGAAATACCGACAATGGGAAAACGGTAAGTATCTATAGTGCGGAATGGAAATATTTCCATTCCTGCACTGTAGTGTGATCTCTGTGTTGGTATATTAAAGTTATGGGGGTGTGGGGTGCAGAGCCCCCCATGGGGGATGCAGGGGCAGAACCCAGCCCCCCTGCTAGCAGAAAAAAAGGAAATGTTATTTTCCTTTTTTTCGGCAGTAGCGCTGTTGTCGGTATTTCGTGTGTCGGGCTTTTAGTGTCGGTGATGTGGATGCCAGTGTTGTGAGCTGTCGGTCTTCTGTAGGGGATCCACACTAACACATATATGCAGATACATACATATGTACATATATATATATATATATATATATATATGTAACTACATATACACACACACAGACATATGTATAAGGAGATACATATGTAGAGAGTGCACACAATACAGTACAGCCACTATGGCTACAGTCACCAGCATACCACATGGACACTGTATGAGCCAAACATACAAGTGACACCTGTTGCCTGCAACATATACCAACAGACAGGTCACGGGATATAACACCACACACAGGTTTGCATACATGTGGAAGCTTTATTTGTGTACTACTACAGTACTGTATGCCATGCCATATAGCTGTGTAGACTCTGAAATACATTTAGACAGAGTAATGCAACTGTCTGAAAGATAAAGGTATACAGTATTCTGGAAAGAAGTACATATGTTGCTGTCCAGGCCAAGGCCTTCAAGTTGTACAACAGTAGACACAGACTGGGCCACATGATAACAAGCAATCAACTGTCAGTAATGCAGACATACAGTCCGACAGCTTCCATCTACAGTATGTACACAATCCCTAGGGGGAACATACCAAAGTAGACACAATGGGATGTATCTGTGATATAAAAAGGTATGACTGAAACCATCACAATCACACTGACAAACAGAACAGTCTGTATGGCAGGAAGCAGTAGGCCTGCATTTACCCAAGATGAATTGAATGGTAATGTACACCCAGATAACTTCAGGCAGCTTACCCCTGTTACCCCTCAGTATTCACTGATGTCAGTGGCATCTGTTCATACAGGGCATGTGTATGCGGCATGGCATGGCCTTTGTGGGTAACATTTTCTGGCTTGCCATTTGTAGCAGGTGTCCATTGGGGCACATAGTGATGGAGCACTGTATGCAATGCATTGCCTATTGTAGGGATGGGACAGGGTGCCATGTTCTCTGTAGTCCACTGCAATCACACCATGGTTACCATCTGTGGGCAATATGCAGGGGACTACCAACTTAGTGGTTGTTGCCTGGCCAATTGTGCTTGTGGACATGGGTGAAGAGTGTTCTCTGGGTAATACAGGTGTTGCCTATATTGTTCCCTATGCCATGATGTCACATGTGGAGGTATAGATTGTGTACCCCAGCCACTGTGATGCTGGACATCTGTTATGCTTGTAAGGTGGACATTATGACATCTAATAGGCCCAACATATAGGAAAAGTGCAAAACCCACTCCACATTGCTTTATGCTTCACACAGGATACGTATGGCAAATGCACTCACACCCAAAGTTCACAGTTGCCATGCCTGGGATTAGAACACCTACCTAACTACTACAGCATTAAGCAGTTTTAGCATGCACCACATAGATTACTGGGATACTCTTTCACCAAAGGTGTATTTCACAGGGAATAACATCAGCAGGCTTGTCAAAGTAAGGCAATAACAGGTGTACTGACTGTCCTCAAAAGCATTGGGCCCTACACACACACACACACACACACACACACACACACACACACACACACACACACACACACACACACACACGCACACACACACAGACACACACACACACACACACACACACACACACACACACACACACACACACACACACACACACACACACACACACACACACACACACACACACACATGCCATGAATGGGATTATACCTAACTACTACAGCACATTAGAGCATTACACAATTACAGAATGTGCCATGGAGATTACTGGGATATGCCTTCACCAAAGGTGTATTTCACAGGGAATTACATCAGCAGGCTTGTCAAAGAAGGGCAATGACAGGTGTATTGAGTGTCCTCAAAAGCACTGGGCCCTACACACATGCTCACAGTTGTCATAAATGGGATTAGAACACCTACCTAACTACTACAACACATTAGAGCATTATGCAGTTACAGAATACACCATGGAATGGGATTAGAACACCTACCTAACTACTACAGCACATTAGAGCATTACTCAGATACAGAATGCACCATGGAGATTACTGGGATACTCCTTCACCAAAGGTGTATTTCACAGGGAATGACATCAGCAGGCTTGTCAAAGAAAGTCAATGACAGGTGTACTGACTGTCCTCAAAAGCATTGGGCCCTACACATATGCACAGACACTTACCAACTCACAGTTGCCATGAATGAGATTAGAACACCTACCTAACTACTACAGTTACATTAGAGCATTACACAGTTATGGAACATGCCACAGAGATTACTGGGACACTCTTTCACCAAAGGAATATTTCACAGGGAATGACATCAGCAGACTTGTCAAAGAAGGGCAATGAAAGGTGTACTGACTGGAAGGCTACCAGGGGCAATTGTGTACAATAATGGACATTTGCACATCATATGTTTTTGCAAAATGGGAGTGTGCTGTGTGGGACAGGCCTCATGAGAGGGGAGCTGTCTGTCACTCTCTTCCCACATCTATTATGTGTATGTCTGTGCTGTTATAGTGTGCTGTCCTTGGATATATGTGCATATTCTCATCCGTTGTGTGTGCAGAGCATGACTGGTGTGTAATGTGGAGTGCTTGCACAGACATTTATGACTGACTGGTGTGTATAGTCCACAGTTATTTCCAGACATGGGCTTCATTTCTCTAAGTGTGCGAGCATGCCCAGTATGATCCTTCTGTAATTTGTTTTCTGACATGGTCTTCGCTTCCCTAAGTGTGTGAACATGCCCAGTATGAGTGTCTGTATTGCATGCGTGACTCCATTCCAGGTAGGTTGAATTCCAGTGCAGGTTTTTGTGCTCTACACCTACAGCTAGTAACCTACTTCTGCAGGATATCTGTAGATTGGTTGACAATGTGGGTCGACATTGGGAAAGGCTAGTGAGATTATTGCTAATTGTGTTTGTGGTGTTTGCTTTTGGTGTTGGCAGGGATACTCATTGATATGTGGTGTTTTACCCTCTGATGTTTTATGTCATCAACTACTGACAGGTATACATCTTTGCTGGCAGTAGGTTCCTGGGAATTATGAGTTGAATGCAGCTTTGTCCAGTAATGTGGTGTGCAACCTACATATTCTTGCACACTCATGTCATTCTGGTGTGGAAACTGCAGACACTTGCTGACGGGTCTGTGTATATGGTCCAGCACTTTGGTATTGTTGTGGATGTGGGTCCCATGCCTGTACAATTATCACCATGACAGGATGGCCATATTGTGCTGTGGCCATACCTCCCAGGTATTCAGACTCATTGAGGTTATCCAGAGGCAGGGCTCATTATTCTTTTCATTAACCCTTTACTATTTGGTTTGCAAGCAGGCTTGTGGCTGCCCATCCCAGTGTTTGCAGCCATAATAAGTATGTGCACACATCCGGGTTTCACCCTTCACACACTCCATGGTGGTGATGCTACCCCCCCTGTTAGTCTGTCCTCTTCCTACCATTATGCACATGATATCTGATAGGTATGCCTATAGTTGCCACTCCATCCCAGCAGTATGCACAGGTTGGTCCACAGTTCATACATTGGAACATGACGGACATACTACTGGGATTTGTCAACATGTCCTTGCATTTGTATTCTGTGGATGTGTTTTGTCATTATGTGGGAGTCCATGGGGTAACATACAGTGGCGGTATGGGCGTGACACAGACCTGTGACAGAGGACAGTGGGGAATTGGGTACTGATGCAGGCTATCTGTAGCAGGCCAGTGCATTCTGTCAGTTGTACAGACTCAGGTTGCAAGGCAATGTATTCCCCTGGGTTGACAGGATAGGTGTGCAAGGTGATGATGGTAATTGTTTCTGTCCTTATCAATCCATTGGTGTGGATGCTGGTAGGGTGCATCCTACAGCTATGGACGCACCTGCATGGTACACCTCTTCAGCATGCTGCATTCTGTGAGTATTCACATAGTAATGTGGGGATCATATTGTACTATTCACAGCAGCAGGGAGGTGGCCTGTGTGTTACCTGAGGCTGATGTTGGGACGGACTGGCTGCATGTTTGCTAGGGTAGCTACTTGCAACTGCCTCACAGGTATACTTGGCCCTTTCCCCTGCTGGTGGCTAGTGGGTGGACAGCTTCTACATAAATCATACCTCTGCCTTTTGTGGTCTGCCAGTGTTTGCCCACAGTACATCTTAGTTTCCCATACTACACAACCAACTGATGTGCTGTGATCCTGTATGCGCAAACGGAGGGTGTCTCCATTTCACTGTGAGATTTTAAACAGTCTCTCTCTATGGTACTTCCACCTGTGTACTGTGTGTATGTCTGGGCCAAAGCTCATGCCATGTCCATCTTCCAGATGGTGACAGTTATGACATCTGTACAAATCATATGGGTCTACTGCTGCAACATGAATTGCTGGGATACCAGTCTGTTTGGCACTGCAGTTGTGTGGACTTGGCCCGGTCATCGGCAGTACTGACCACTGGACACCAGGACACACCATCCATGGCTATTTGCTAAACACTTTCACACAGCATACCACTCAGAACTCTCTAACACACAGAGCACTGCCTATTCTAGACATGCGACTATCCATCTTGCTGATTTGACCAGCTCAGGTACTCGGTGCTCACTGTTATTACTCCCACACATGGCTGGTAATACATTTCTACATAGGGTTGGTGGGGGCACACATCACAACTGTGGACATGTCCTACAACCACCTGATATGTCAGGTATTCTGTTGCCTTCCACACAACAACCTGACACTCAGATCTCTGCATATTGTACACATGCAACATTCCATCGTTATAATTGGGGCAGCTCAGGTACTCTGTGCTCTGCTGCTGTAATACCCACACATAGATGCTACTGCTATACTACATAGGACTGGGGGGCACACCTGACAATTGTAGACATTTCTGCTATACCCACCTGATATTTCAGGTACCCTGTTGGCCTCCACACATCAACCTAATACTCAGAGCTCTGCATGTTGTACACATGACAAAATCCATCCTTCTACTTTGGCAATCACAGATACTTTGTGCTCACTGTTATTACTCCATCACATGGATGCTAATACATTTGTACATAGGGTTTGGGGGGGGGCACACCTGCCAACTGTGGACATTTGCTTTGACCACAGTGTTTTTTCTGGCAGGCTGTTGCTTTCCTTTTAAATCTGTATTCTGACCTATCCTGCAGACTACGGTTATATCAGTGTAGTACAGTTTATAGGTTTCATTGACCTACATTGCCATTTCAGACTTCCTACTCTTCATGAATGACATCCCACTTCCCGACCTGTTATAGTCTGTGTAGGTCTGGGGGGGAGTTGATCTCCATTGCCATACCTTGAGGACCTTAGCACAGCCTTTCTTTGTGTTCATCTACACCTGTCCTGCTGGCTGGGTGGGACTGTTGTTGGGTATGTGAACCGCAATGACATGCATGTGTATGCCCTATGGACACACATTTGGGCCAGCACATGTCCTGTAGTGGGTTTTTTATCTTGTCTGTTACTGCCTACTTTGTTGACACCAGTATTTGTTATGGTTTCATGCTGCCCATATAGCTGTCCACTATCTGCTGCCATCCCATTCAGCCACCCAATTCCCTTCCTTGCATGTTCACATCCATACCATTGCTACAACTAGCAGAGCATACTACTGCATTCAGTGATTGATAGGAAGGGTGACTTACCCTGCGGCTGTGCCAGTATTGAGGATGGTGCTGGAGGGCTGACTATGTCAGATGCACATAGTACACTCCCTATACATGGTAAAGCACAGGTAGTGTCATGTTTGGCATCCCTTTTACTATATGCGTGAGTCAGAGAGAGTTTCCATTCCCTAGGTTCCTACTGTGTCAGTGTGTGTGCTATGCGTCACCTCTTTGCCAAAGCCAAGGCATACTGTGCACGTCTCCTTCTGCCTACAGATGCAGGCTCAAGTTGTTCCTTCTACAAGTCACTCTGTGCCCGTGCTGGCCTTGGCAATGGTGGGGGGCTGTGTTGCCCTGCCCTGTGCTGTTCCTGCTGCAGCTGCTTCCACAGGATCATGTTGTGTAGCATGGCACATACCATGAAAATTTGAGTACATGTAGCTGGAGAGTACTGCAGGGTCCACCAGATGTGTCCAAGCACTGGAACCATGACTTGAGAATCCCAAACACATGCTTTATTATGATTCTTGTTTGTGCATGTGCCTCATTATGGAGCTCTTGTTTGGGTGTGTATGCATTTCTGATGGGTGTCATCAGCCATGGCTCCAGTGCATAACCAGCATCCCCCACTTGGTGCCCGTATGGGATGTCCCCACTGGCAAACTCTGGTACAGCTGCGTCAGATGCCAGATGTGGGAATCATGATAGCTCCCAGGGCTTCCGGCACAAACATTCATTATAATGCCCTGGCCATCGCACATGACCTGGCAGTTGATGGAGGAGAAGCCCTTGCGGTTTATGTAGACCCTGCCCTGCTCATGGGGTGGTGCTTTTGTGTGTATGTACATGCAGTCTATAGCACCCACTACTTCAGGGTATTCTGCTATTTGTTGGAAGAGATGCATATTGCTGGCCAACACCTCACAGGTGTTGAGGAAATATATGAGCTCACCGGCATGTGCTGACATGGCATCCAGGAACTGGTGGAGTACCCTAGATGCTGATGCCTGTGAGATCCCCATGATATCCCCAATTGGCCTTTGGAAGGTACCTGTGGCTAGTATTCTTAAACCTATACATACCTTGGTTTCAACTGGGATGGGTCCCCCTTTGTTGGTTCTGTGTCTGAGGTGTGGCCGGCACAGCTCAACGATATGCTGTAGGATGCCCCTGTCCACCCTATAGCTCTCCACTATCTCCAGCTCATGTAGCCCCTGGTAGGTTTCCCTGGGTCTGTACACTCTTCTCCTCCTCCTCACTGTGGATTGATCATCAGCATTCACACCCTCACCACCCTCGGCCTCTTGCACATGCTGGTTTATGATAGCAAAAGCAGCCCCTAACATTTTTCCTCTTGCGTTCGTTTTGTAAAATTTCCCCATTCATATACACTGGTGGTGCAGAGTTTTTGGGAAAAACAAGGGGGAAAGGTGTTTGCATAGTTTATAGTGGTGTGCTGGGCTGGTCTGGTCTGCTGCTTGTGTAATTGGCTGATTCTGATACATTTCACCTACCATCTAAGCTAGTTCTCCTTGATAACCTTCCTACTGCTGTTTTCCCTTCCCATTGCCTCCCTGTTTAAGCCCGTGTGCACGCCGCTCAGAGTGCTCAAATGTGCACACTGCTGCTATTTCCTGGTTTAATTTCTTTTTTCTTCCTGTAAAACCCGGTGTGCAGCGCGCACACCCGCTTAAACTTTGTAACGAGTGCTAGGCAGGTTTAGACACACACCCTAGCTTAGCTGTGCTAAGCTAGGAGCAAACCCAAGTCACAGGGCTTCAATTCACATACAGTATGCCTGACACACCCACCCACAAGGTCACCTACCTCCTAGTCTTGCACCCAACTATTCATACTCTTACACTGTTGGGACCTGCCTCACATGCTGGGTAAAACTTGGATTTACTATCCTTCCCCTCATTTGCATAGGATTGCCTGCTAATGCATAGTTACATGTGTCACACTGAGCCTCCCCCCTTAGCAACCACTACTCACTGGCCAGGTTGTCTTCTGCCTGCCATTGACTTGCATGGCAGAATATTGATTTTAGTTAGAATGCTTATTTTAGGTTTATTTTCTTATTTTTTCCCAATCCCATTTGCACTCTGCTGACCTATGCTTAAACAGCCGAGATCGATGAAAAAAAAATAAAAGTTGATTTTTTTATTTTTTGTATTGTTTGCAATGCCAATGGCCTTATACTTGGCCATTGGCATGCTTCCTCAATGATATGCAGCCTTTATTTGGAGCTGTCATAGCTCCGTTTTGGATTTTGCAGAAATGCACTAGGTTACTAACCGAGTACATTTCTGCAGATAGCACTAGTCTTGCACAGACTGTTGCAAGCTTCCTGGATTGCAAAATCACCTCCTTTGCATGGATTTCAGCTGCAAATGGGGTGATTTCCATACCAGGGCTTAGTCCATGCAAGATTAGTGTGAGAGCGCTCGTGCACGTGCAGGCTGTTCCTGGATCGCATAGCAGACATATTGCCTGCGTGGGCTCCTGCAAAAATCTTGCACTCCTTGCAAGCTTTTGTGAATCTGGGGGCAGGTGTTCATGCTGATGGAGAGAACTTTAAAATAAAACAAAGAACATTTGCAAATAGTGTTTGGTTTCCACATAATCTCTAGAGGTTTAACTCTGACTTTATGCTAAATGTGACAGAGCATACCATGGTGTAGGAAAATATAGGGCAGTACAGCCCAGTATAGCATAAGACAAAGCATAGCATGGTGTAGGAAAATGTAGGGCAGTATGACCCAGTATAGCATAACATTAATAAGTTTGCAAGAAGAGATAGTAGAAGCTCTCTTGCAAAACCATTTTACCTGATTACTTCAAATGAGCTAGGAATGTGACTTGCATAAAGCAAGTCCTCTTTTTTTTCTAAATTTCTCCAAGTCTTTTGGGTTTCTAATACCATGATGGGAATGTACCCCATTCCTAAGTTAAAGTATGATTAAAGTTCATGATGTTAGTATTGTTTCAATCTTTGACGTTAGCCAAAAGTTCTCTTTGCAACACCTGCAATTTGCCCAGTAATGACTCCTGCAACTGATACGGCATTACATGTGTCTAACATATATCTGAAGCTTCTGACAGTTTTTCTTGTGCAAGTATTTTTCTTTCCTCTAATTTATCTCTTAATCTTTTTGTATATCTTCTGTCTGGAAATTCTGGGCTTCATGAATAATAGTGACGCATCATTTCTTTCTTATCCTCAATAGTCTATCGTTTTTATGGCTCTTTTTTGTTTTTGTGATTTTTGTGGATTACTACTTCCTTCTACAATGGGGGGGGGGGTATCCTCTCCCTGGGCCTGGCCTAGCCACATTGTAGGAATGTTTCTGTGTCTTGAGGATTCTACATTGCCATTTTCTCCAGTTCTGGCACCAGTGTGCCTACCAGGATTGGGCACTTTTTTATCCTGTGTCTTGTGCACCCAGCTTTTAACCTACCTCTGTCCATGATATATGCTAAATAAAATACAGTCTATATATTAGTGTCATCTTGGTGAGATTTTGTGAAAAAAGGAGTCCACCTTGTGAAGGTACTCACCAAGACTTGATGATGAATTCAATTCCAGAAACATTACTCTCATTTGTTTGCAGATTTATTATCTCTCTATTTGGACCCTTTCACTATAGTGTGACTACTAATACTGAAATAAGCATTATTCAGTCAGTCTCTCATTATTCAATAAGTCTCTTCTTCCTGTTTGGTCATATAATGTCCTCAGTCGGAAAAGAAAATCAGTTTTAAAAAGTTTACAAAGGCTTTTACTAAAAAGGACTGCTGAATTTTCTAAAAGTGAAAAGAACATCCCACGTATTTACTAATCTGGTGTGCAGGACTAAACTAGTCCTGATCGTAAGAGGCAGTTTAAGAGGAGGACGACAGCGTGCTATGCATATTAATGAAGGCGTGCTGCTTGAGCTCCAAATCCTACACTGAGCATGGATGAGTGCAGGGGGCATGTCTGAGAGCAGAGTTCTCTGAATAAACACGCCCCTGCAAAGTAGAACAGAAGAAAGTGTAAATAAATGAGCGAGACCACTCATAGATGTCCACATATCCCCACCAACAGTCCCCATGTGTTCAACAGCAACAGTACAGTGAAATAAAATGAAGAAACCCTTGTATTTATTTTTTTAAAACCCTGAGTATAGCTAACCCTAGGTCCGCGGGTTTGCCCATCACTTAGCTACGGTTAAAGCAGCTTAAAAGGCTGAAGAAGATAACAAGGAATATATATGCATATGAAGCAGCACAGCAATAGTGTAGTGGTTAGAGCATCCACCTAACAAACAGGCATTCCCAGTTCGAGTCCCACTGCAGCACATACCGTTTTCCATGTGAAATCTGTATATGAACATATTTTTACATCTTTTTGCTGTATAACCTACTAAATAACATTTAAATGTGAACTGGAGTACTGCATTAAATGCACATGTGAAGTGTCATTATCATAATGAATAAGGCACTAGTAAGCCCATCACTTAGCTACGGTTAAAGCAGCTTAAAAGGCTGAAGAGGATAACAAGGAATATATATGCAAATGAAGTAGCACAGCAACAGTGTAGTGGTTAGAGCATCCACCTAACAAACAGGCATTCCCAGTTCGAGTCCCACTACAGCACATACCATTTTCCATGTGAAATCTGTATATGAACATATTTTTACATCTTTTTGCTGTATACCCTACTAAATAACATTTAAATGTGAACTGGAGTACTGCATTAAATGCACATGTGAAGTGTCAGTATCATAATGAATAAGGCACTAGTAAGCAGGTTTAAGCACAAATAAGCAGTAGTAAGCATATATAAGCACTAGTTAGCATGTTTAAGTGCGTTTGCATGGGGGTAAGCATTGCCTACACAGATTAAGACAAGTAGAAGCTAACTGAGTGTAAGAAACTGCAACCGGAAGTTAGCAGTGCTTACCATTGTGCAAACCCGTGCATACCTGCTTACAACTGCTTTAAAGTGCCTTAATCACACTGGATCCAACGGCCCATGTTCTGCCTAGCAACAAAATAAACTGCTTCTGTAAGGCTTAAACTTAGAACCCTGTACACTATAGTCACAGTAGTTAACCACTAAGCCATCATAGCAATAGGTATGCATGAGGTATCAGCAAACTAATTCTCACCAAAGTAAAATCAAACCAAACATGTGAACTGAATCTATGTACAGTGTGAAGTGGTATAACCTGCTACATAACATAAATATGTGAACTGGAGTACTGCAGTAAGGCCAGATGATTTATAGGGTGAGACAACCTACATGATGGGTCCCGAGAAGTGGAGAGTAGGCAATGCGTAGTGGTGTGGTGAGATTCAGATGAAACCTGTAGGAAGGATGATTGTTGTGGTGGAGGGAGGGGGTAGAGAGAATGATGGGTAAGACATTATGGGCCGAGGCGTGCTTGGGTTGGACGGACCCATTCTAATGGGACTGCCCCATGGATGTAAGCGAGAAAGGAGGGGGGGACAGGAAGGTAACTGAGACATACCATTTCCCATGGCAAAGCATGGTATGAGTAATATGTATGTTGCATAACCCATGGAATAACATATATATATATATATATATATATATATATATATATATATATATATATATATATATATATGAACTGGAGTACAGCTGCCACGAAAAAACATATATATATATATATATATATATATATATATATATATATATATATAAAACGTAGAGTACTGCAGGAAATGCACATGTGAGGTGTCAGCATCATTATGCATAAAGCAGTAGTCAGGTTAAGCAGCAAGAAGCAATAGTAAGCATATGTCAACACTAGTAAGCGAGTATAAGGCCGGGTGCACGGTTTGGCGCGAAGGTAAGCACTGCTAATTTCCGGTTACAGTGTCCTACACCCAGTAAGCCTCTAAATTGCTTAACCTGTGTAGGCAGTGCTTACCCCTGTACAAACCTGCTTACAACTGCTCAAAAGTACCTTAATTACACTGTATCCAACAGCCCTTGTTCTGCCTAGCAAAAAAATAAACTGCCTCTGCAAGGTTCAAACTCAGGATCCTGCACACTATAGTCACAGTAGTTAACCACCAAGCCATTACAGCAATTGATATGAATGAGGTATCAGCAAACTAATCCTCACCACAGGAAAGTCAAAGCAAACATGTGAACTGAATCTATGTACAGTGTGATGTCGGATAACCTGCCACAGAACATAAATATGTGAAGTGGAGTACTGCAGTAAGCATAGATTTGAGGTGTTATTGCAATAAAGTGTAGAGGCAGCCACGGTGGTGCAATAGTTAGCATTGTCACCTCACAGCAAGAGGTTCTCCGGTTTGATCCTCAGCTGGGGTGCCTTCTGTGCGGAGTCTGCATGTCCTCCCTGTGGTCACGTGGGTTTCCTCCAGGTGCTCCGGTTTCCTCCCACATCCCAAAGACATGCTGCAGGTGGATTGGACACTCTAAATTGGCCCTAGGTGTGAGTGCGTGTGTGTGTGTGTGCCTTCTGTGGAAGATTGGGTGCCGGGCTGGCAACTTGACACTGTAAAGCTCCACTGCCAATCATGAGCGGACAGGTGATCCGCTGTGGCGACCCCTAACCGGGAAAAGCAGAAAGAAGAAGAAGATTGCAATAAAGTGTAGAAGCCCCCAGGTCCCCATACAGTGTATGTACACATGAATCACGGATACCAGACACATATATAACCTGTAATGAAGAATAACTCATTGCCAAATAGCAAATATAGTGCTAATTAACTATTAAGCAATGCTAACCACAGCACAGCTCAAGTTAGTAAGTGTAAGCAATGTGTAGGTGAGCCAATTCAATCTGCCTAGTGATATACCTCTTTAAGCAGTGCCAACTTCATGTAAGCAGGTCTGCCCATAGCTTAGCCTATTAAAAACTGGCCAATTACAAGGAAGTGTGGGAAAATGGCCATATTTAAACCCCACAGGCAGGAATACTACTCATAACTGGTTGCAGCTTCCTACTGCAGGCAGAATGGCTGGTGTGGGTGAAGGCACTCAATTTAGAGTGCAGAGCTGGGGCATCCAGGAGTCAAAAATCATGGTATGGCTCCTAGTAAAACACCATGATCAGAGACTACTGCAGGGCCAGTACCAGGGCTCGCAGTATAAAACAGAGGCCTGGGACAGTCTTGCCTGTGACCTCACCAGTGCCACAGGTATCCCCCGGACTGGTGAGCAGGTCAGGCACCACCATGTTGACCTAAAGCGGTGGATTGGGCATGTACTAGAACAGTGGATCCAGGAGTCTCGGCAGATGCCCAGTGCCCCAGGACTGAGTAAGTACTCATTCTACTGAGTAGTAAATAATTGCCTAGCTTGTGTATACTATGGATAGGTATGACTAAATATCACTGCATTTCTCTGACAGCTGCAGATGAGCAGGCTGCGAACCAGCAAGCCCATGATGCTAGGCTGCAAAGGCTGCGTCATGAGGCAGGTTAGTAATCAGTCTGCATGTATTGTCATAACAAATAAATATAAGAGCCTTAGAAAGTGTTGTACCAGTAGAAATAAATGTGTAATAGTCTGTGAATAAAGGTATAACCCCTGTAGTGCTTCTGTTTACTCTTCTCTCATATGTTGGCGATCTGTTCCATACTATAAATAGTAATGCTGTATCTTAAGCAGTGTCACCCACACCACAGTATGCAGATAAAATGGGAATGAAGTCCTGTATAACAATGTTGGAAGAGCCAAGAGGTCAGTTATATTGTACAAGTTAGGGAGACTTAGAAAACATTTGAAAACTTTGCATCATTTCACTGATAGCACAGTGTACTGTGATGTTAGCTATAATATTTTGTCACACACAGCAGGGGTTTGAATCCTGGGAGTGCTACTAAGTTATATGCATATTCATACCCCACAACTGTACTCATTTTGATACAATGTTCAGATAGAAAGCTGTATGCATACTTACACCCAACAACAGTACAGAATTTGCTAGAATTTTCAAAATGTAAGTTGTATGCATAATCATACCCCACAACTGTTCTAATCTGTCCAGCATGTCCAGATAAATGGCCCATATTGGTACCCTGTTCCCCTGAAAATCCAGTGTGATGTTCCAAGAATTGTAGGCAGCTGTCAATGACATATAACTGATATTCAAACATGTACATAGTCAGAGAATGTATATGGAAACAAACCTGTCATTCTAGCACCTCATCCAAAGTGTATGACAGCAACTCTCAACATATGTTGCATTAACACCTGCAGCCTGTCACACCTGTATGTAATACACAGGTCACGTATATAATAATTTATAAACATACCAGTGTACAATATAAGGCCATTGTGTAGTGTAATAATACATGTAAGGGAAAGACCACTGCAGTGACTAAGAATGTTGTGAAAACTACAAGGATATATTAGTTGCTAATTGAACTCTTTCTCTCATCGCTACCATATGTGCATAATAACCCAATGACACTCCTCAACTGGTATGTGTACAATCCAAACTTTTGTTGGGACATATGTCCTAATGGTTTATAAATATTCACATTTGTTTCTATGCATGAGCCATGTGAAAATACACCAATATTGGTGGCCTGTTGCCATCAATGAAACCTGCATGCTCCTGTAATGGCCACTGTTGTTCCATATATGCATGTGTTCTGCTTGCTCTGCAACTGTGTTAAATCTGGTGTGTTAGGTTAATGGGAATACTTATGCATACTGTTATAACTAATCCTGAATGCTGTTGACTGTAACTAACCCATATCTGTCATAAACCTGTGACAACAGAGCTCATATGGGAAGGCCGGTCACAGCAGACCCACCCACCTGTCCCACCTCAGCTGGCCATGGCACCTGGCACCAGTACATCTGGAGCCCAGCCTGGGATCTCCTCCTCCATGGGCCCTGCGCCACCTTAGGGTGGAACTGCTGCAGGGCGAGGAATGGACCCTGTCACCCATCAACAGGTCCAGGCCATGGTGCATAAGGAGCTCTATTTGGAGTATCAAGAGCGCCTATGCCAGCTTAATGGCCGAGTGGCTCTATTAGATGGTGAGCCTGCCCCTCCTACACAGCCCCCAGCACAGCCACCTTCGGGGCCATGAAGGTGCAGTGGTGACTGCCCATGGGTGGGGACCTCAGTCGAGTGGGGACCTCAGTCCCATTGTTTCCAGTTGGGGGCTCATGGGCTTGCGACTTCCAAACACCCCTCCCCGTCCAAGGTGTTTACCCCCTACATGTGTCATATACCGGCCCTGTATGCATCTTGTGTGTCTTGTCTGTTATCCTACCCAACCTACCTCCCCAAATATACCTACTACCCCTCCCCAACATCCCATTCTCACCTGAAAAAAAAGGGCAATCTGTTCCCACAAAAAAATCTTGCCCCGTACATAGCTGTCCATTTTGCACGTGTCCACTGGACACATGTAATCTGGTCTAATTGGCATCACAATGAATATATGTTGTCCTCACCCCTTTCCCAGGGGTTTGAAGGCCCAAATTTACCTGCAAATATAGTGTATCTGCACAGCTGCTGCTGTAGAAGAAATGGGCAGCTATGGACCTTTCCTATACCCTTCCTGCACATGCCTAGCTATTTTCCCTACTGTCTTTCTCTCTTTGTGCCCCATTTTTCACCACTGTCCTAGCAACCTCTTTTTCTTTTCTTTTAAAGGAATTAGCAATAGCGTCAGTAAGCACTGTTAAGCAGCGGTAAGCGGGTTTGCGCGGGTGTTCCCAGGGGTAAGCTATGCCTACACAGGTTGAGAAATTCGAAGCTAACTGACAGTAAGAAAACATAAGCGGAGGTTGGCAGTGCTTACCGTCGATCAAGATCGCACAAACCCACTTACAACTGCTTAAAAGTGCCTTAATCACTCTGTAGTCAACATCCCTTGTTCTGCTCTGCAACAAAATAACCTGCCTCTCCATGGCTCGAACCCAGGACCCTGCACTCCATACACAAAGTGATTTACCACTAAACCATGGCAGATATACATCACCTGAACTTTTCACAAACATATCATGCAGCACAATCAGTCAGCAGTACAGGAAATGTATTATTATCACACCACATAACCTGTTAATGCAAGACGTCTGGACAAAGTATGCCACACTGTGGGTACAAATAGGGATATATGTCAACTAATGCTCTGATACACTTAAAATGTTGCTAGTTACACAGTCATATGTATTAGAACACATATGTAGAAGGAGATGAAGACTGAAATACAAAAGTGTTGCCACTAGTTACTGACTTCAATTCTGCAATCATCCATGACAATTGCCAAGTGAATGAGGAACAGGCCAAAATATGAGCCGAACATGCATGGACATATGAACAGATATATATCTGTAAATATAAGCTAAGCTCTCTCAACCCCAGACTGGATCAGAGAGTCAAGAGGAGAAGGGAAATATTTGCATCACACCACCAGTCTCACATAAACCCATTAAAGCAGCATTGGAAAAAAACACACATAAATACATAAAAACATACTCGGAGGCACTAAATAAAAATCTGCAAAACCAACAGAGACCTCCAAAGCAAACATCCAAGCAACCTCCACCCCCCAACACAAACCATGAAACACATACTTCACAAAACCAGTATGCCATGCAATCACAGCCCTTAAGGCAAAATAACATACCCAACATACTAGTAATAGGTGACTCTATAGTCAGGCACACTGACGTCCCACTCACTAGGCTGAATAAGGATAAGGTTATTGTTAGCTGCCTGTCAGGCGCCAGGATCTGCCACATAACACAAGCACTCAGGTCACTACAGAACAAGTACAAATATGACTGTCATTGTCCATGTTGGTGTGAATGACATGAGCCGTACCTCTCTGGACTACATGAAAAGAGACATGGAAGAGCTCTTTGATCACATAGCCCAGGCCGGTATGACCCTGACCCTGAGTAGCATCCTGCCCTCACCAAGAATGATACCACGGTATAAAGAAAACATTTTCAATTTCAACAATTGGCTAAGTTTCTGGTGTCATTCAAAGGGGATCCAGTGTCTGTCCCCCTGGGATGACATGCTCGACAAGCCACGCTGCTTCGCTAGAGATGGCTTGCACCTGTCACCCTTAGGCTTTCGAATACTGGCCAAGGCTCTTGCCACCCCCATAGTGCCTTTTTTAGGCAAGGCTCAAAAGACAAACCCACCACCGTAAATAACACAAGTAACAAAAAACTGAGGGTAATGCTACTCAATGCCAGAAGTCTGAACATCAAAATGCATGCACTCGAGGCACTGCTCAGTATGGAGAAAATCGATATATGTGCAGTAACAGAAACCTGGTTTAAGGCTCCAGAGAGCACCCCAGCGCTACCAGGCTACAACTCATACCATGCAGTTTGGCCACAGAACCCAAACCGAAATACAAAAGGTGGGGCGTATCCATATTCATCAAGGATACCAACACCTCCAGGTTTCTGGCACAGCACGATGCTTCAGGGATCATCCACGTGCAACTAACAATGGGAAAAACTGCAATTCAAATTGTAGCTTGCTACAGATCACCCACCATGTCCCAGGACCCCCATTCCGCATTTCTGGAAACACTGGGAAACATAAAGGTCCTACCAAAACCCTAATATTGGGTGATTTCAATTACCCAAACATTAACTGGGAGAACTACTCAAGTACTAACTCCCATGCCCAACATTTCCTAGAATTTATAAACTCAAATGCCCTGGTTCAACTGGTCAACACTCCCACCAGAGGTGACAACATATTGGACCTGGTCATCACCAACATGGGCGACCGGTGTTCCACACCGGATGTCAACCCCTTGTTGGTTAGATCTGACCATAAACAAATCACTTTGGATATCCACATTCCACCCCCACCCCCGGACAAGAATACCACTGTGAAAATGTTTCAAAAGCAAACTTCATGTTACTTAAGACCGAGGTGGAAAGTTTCAAAGCCCCCATGCTGAAGGATAACATTGTCCAAGCTGCAAAATCCTTTACTAATGCATTCTATGGGCACCTACAAGAATGCATGGATCATGCCATCCCAAGCAAAACCAAGACTCACTCCTCCAAGAAAAGGAAACCAGTCTGGTGGACTCCTGCCATAAACAAGCTATACAATAGAAGGAGGAAACTAGTACAGAAAATAGTAAAATCCCAAGAAAAGAAGACATCTCTGATCAGTATCAGTAAGAAACTACGTTCCCCCATAAAATCATCCAAGGCGAGCTTTGAAATAAAAATTGCCAAGGACTCCAAAGATAACCACAAGGCATTCTTTAGCATTGTCAAGAATCTAAGTGGCAATGCTCAGATCTGCTCGGAGATAGTGTAGAATGGCACAAAATACACTGAACCGACCGATATCGCCAACATCCTGGCAGACAGGTTCAGAGCAAACGTCACCTCCCTCTCACCCCCAAGAGGGCCCATAACCATACCAGAAGAATATAAAGTCCCTGAAATCACAGACACTCAGGTTAAAACAGCCCTATCCAAAGCCAAAAACACAGCATCAATGGGACCGGATGGTGTCCCAGGTTGCGTCCTGCATGAGCTCAAAGATGAACTAACCCCTCACCTAAACACACTGTTTAAACTCAGCCTCTCCATAGGCTATGTACCCATAGAGTGGTGCACAGCAGCAGTTATTCTGCTCCAAAAAGGTGACGCCACAACAGACCCCAGGAACTATCACCCTATAAAACTGACTAGCTTGGTCTGCAAGGCTATGGAGCGCATCATCATGGAACTCATTAACAGAGACATTGGGAACCTCCAAACACAGGACCCTACCCAGTTCAGCTTTGTTAAAGGCAGCTCATGCCTCCTAAAAGTGGTGGACTTCTTTGAGACAGTTATCAAGGCTATAGATGAAGGAAAAGTGGTACACACAGCCTACCTAGACCTCGCAAATGCCTTCGACACCATTCCCCATTCTGGTATTATAGACAAGCTCACCAGCCTGAACATAAACCCCTACGTCACAAGATGGGTTGCCAACTGGCTCATGGACAGAACTCACATGGTGAGAGTTGCGGGAGCTAGGTCCGACTCTAAATCGGTTACAAGTGAAGTTCCCCAGGGCTCGGTCCTAGGACCCCTCCTGTTCGTCATATACTTCTCAGAGGTACAGGCAAGCACAGGAGGACTATGGCTGACCAAGTTCGTAGACGACTGCAAACTAGGGGTTATAATTGACTCTCTGGCTGACACAGACATCCTCCAAAAGGGTATCACTGAGACAGATACCTGGTGTCAAAATCATGGCTTCAAGCTAAATGCCAAAAAGTGCATAGTCATCCCCTTTGGAAAAAACAAAGTACCCACAAACTACCACATAGGTGGCAGTCCCCTAAATACAGAAGACGTAATAAGGGATATGGTGACCCAAGTAGATAGTAATCTCACCTTTGATAATCACATTGCCAAAGTGGTTAGAAAATCCTTCAACGTGGCCCACCTAATCACAAAAGGGTTTGCATCCAGATCAAAAGAGGTCATTGTGCCCCTCTACTCATCACTCATCAGACCCGTCATAGAGTACAATTTGGAATGTACCTTACAAGACACCTGCAACAGCTGGAAAGACCACAGAAGTACCTCACCAAGAGGATCACTGGCCTCAAGCAGATGCCCTATGCAGCTCGACTGAAGAAATTACAGCTGTACTCGGTTGCATACCGCCTACTCAGAGGTGATCTCTGCCTGACATACAAGGCCATGTCCAACCCAGAATTGATAGACATGCTCCACCTAAAGAAAACTTTATCCCTGTGAGCCACACACTCTAGGGATCTAAACCTCACCACAACAATAAATAGGACGTGCTGGAGGGATAGATTCTTGTCCCAGAGACTTCCCATGCTTTGGAACAAGATCTCAATCTACATTAGGCAGAGCTCCTCGCTAACACTCTTCAAAAGAAATCTTAACGAGTGGATGGGAAACAGAAAGTTTACCTCGAGGATCACTTCAGTGGCTCTGCCGGACAGAGGCACAGGGAACTAATCAAAGGGGGTGGCGAAAGCCAACTCATTCTGGCTAGGCTTATAAATGCCTTCGGGCAGATAGCCTAGTACCTACCTATGAACCTATGAACCTAAATGTAGACAGATAGACAGCTATATGCAGATATATATATTAATGTATGACTCACAAATAATCATATAACAGCAATTGTATATAGATACATACATATGTTCATATGTATGTATACGTATATATATATATATATATATATATATATATATATATATATATATATATATACAGATGTACATATCTATAGATACATATATATATAGATATGGATATAGCCATATGAGCTATATATAGGTACATACACATATACACACAAAAAAGGTATCAGTAGCCATACATATGTAGAAGTAGTGTGGCAGTACGGGGTGCAAAGTATATCTCTCAGCCAGAAGCTCTTCATCTGGCACCTGTGAAATGTGTAGTGTGGCAACCATTCCCACAAATGAGAATACTGACATTAAACATATACCCACCCACAATTCAAAGGACATGACATGACACACAGGTATGCATACATAGATAATCTTTATTCCTGTACTATACAATAATGTATGCCAGTACTGACACAACATAAGGTTTGAAATATGTAATCAGCCATGAATGCAAGGCCCACACAAAACAGCAGAAGCAAGCTATGTGTATATATACCATACTATGCTATGCTGTCCAGGCCAAGGCCTTCAATTAGTACAACAGTAGAAACAGGATTTGCCTTCAGGATACGTAACAATCAACAATTATAGATGTAGTTCAGCAGCTTCCAACTACACCCTGTAGTCAAGCCCTAGGGGGAAAAGTAGCGCTTGTGTTAATGTCACAGTATCTTGTACATAACATTGCTTAACCTAACATCACACTATCACACTGAATGACCCTCTTCTTAACAGTTATATCACTGAAAAGGTGCCATAGCCTAGGTTAATGGCATAGAACCCCCCTCCCCATAAAAGGCTGTGCAGGGGCAAGGAACACTGTGTACCACACACTTACCTCTGGAATGCACAAGGGCACATATGTGTTCTCCAGCTGTTGCTCCCATATATATGGACTTGGCCCAACAGTTGATGTGGGAATCCATGACATGACTGGGATGATAGCAGTAATGCTAGTGGTAAATAATGCAAGGCCATTACCTAACAACCCTTCCTGTATCACAGTAGGACAAAAACTGGCATATATGTGGAGGACAGAGGCAGGAACATAGGGCCATATTTGCATTATTGCTGTTACACACCCTGGAAATTGCTGGTGTTACAGGATTTGTTGCAGCATACCCTTAAGCAGGGATATGACATTGAAATACAAATGGATGTAGCCATGTACTGATAGCACTCAACAGACAGAATGCCACAGATATATTTGGGGCAATACCTGTGTGGTGCACAGACAAAATCTAACAGCCAATCTCCCTGGTATCATACTGATAGGCCCACAGTTGAAAGCTATGCAGACAGACAACATTCCATGAAAAAATACCATGTACACAGAAACCCTGTAAGAACAGCAAGCTACATTGCACACAATAGCACTACTCACACTGTCTGTAGGTCTGGAACCTTACCCAAATGTGGATTTGGCTTGTGTCTGGAGGTTCTGCTGTAAGAGGTATTGCTACCTGCTGTCTGTAACACTGATGTCCACACACAGGAAGGATGCCAGCCATACTGTAAAGGTGAAGGGACAATGCCCACAGCAGGCAACAATTTATAGTACAGGGTTGCCATGACAGTGGTTATTTGAAGTACTACACAGCAGGCTGCATGCAATTAGCAACTGGTGGACACTGACTGGTGCAGAGGCCACCACCTGATCATGTGCAATACCAACAAAAGCATGCTGCAATCTATTCAAACCAGCTCAATCACTCTACTGGAGAGACTGAGAGAGAGAGAGAGAGAGAGAGAGAGAGAGAGAGAGAGGAAAAAAAAATAACCATCAGTAAAGTTCACAAAGCTCAGGGTTGTGTTACAGTGGAAACAACATAACAGGTATGTGAAACAGATATGCATTTGCTGGCATGTAGTATATGGCATAGAATAATAAGATGTATACTGTGAAAGGATGTTTATGTGCCATCAGTACATGTTCCTGTAATGATGTTGTGCTCAACAACTGCACTGGACAGTAGTATCAGTCCCTGTGGGCAGTGGGACTTACTTGTCAAATGTGCAGACCAGCAGTGAATGGCAAAGATGTGACCCATTATATCTGTGCTCTGTAAATTACTGTGGCCAACGGCTGGTGGGGGTATTAATACTGCCATGATAGACACATGGGTGAGAGACCACACCACCTGCAGGACAGTCATGTTAAAGTGTAGCATAGCATGCCCAACTGCCATAGCAGTATAATATGCTTATCTAAAGTTTGTCACCATATATACCCCCCTAATGTTAGTTTGTGTTCACATGTGACACCTGTCTGTGTTGCAGCAAGGCAGAACAGTTCATCTATGAAGTAAAGAGGGTACATGAGTGTAGTCCAGATGTTTGTATGCACCCCACATACAGATACATATATGTGTGATACATATTCACAGCTGTATATATGTATAGAACCTCGGACATTTATACATTGATATAGGTATATAAACAACACAAAATGAAATATACACATATATACATATATGTATACATATTTATATATATATATATATATATATATATATATATATATATATATATATATATATGTGTGTGTGTGTGTGTGTGTGTGTGTGTATGCTGACATATATATATATATATATATATATATATATATATATATATATATATATATATATATATATATATGGGACTAGGACACATGCTCGACTATCATATGTCCGAATCACAAAACGTCGAACACACATACATGAAAGCACTTAACATCGAAAAGCACTTCCGTGTATGTGTATGTGTAATTCAAAAAAAATAAAATCTACGTTTCTGCAGGGGGGCTTTGCCCCCCTGCACCCCCCCCACCCCCCTACTTTGTTATTCTCACTCCGAGTTCGCACTTCAGTGGGGAAAAGGGTATTTTCCCTTACCTACACTGTAGTCCGATCTATGAAATAGGCACACATACAAGGAATCACTTGTCGATGTTAAGTGCTTTCGTGTATGTGTGTTCAATGTTTTGTGATTCGGACATATGCTAGTCGAGCATGTGTCTGGATCCCATATATATATATATATATATATATATATATATATATATATATATGTATATATATATATATATATATATATATATATATATATATATATATATATATATATATATATATATAAATATATATATATATATATATATATATATATATATATATATATATATATATATATATATATATATATATATATATGCATGTCACTACATTTCCCCTGCCATGACATGTGTGAGAGAACATCACACATCAATACATAACATACCTACACACCAGTACATGGCTGCAAGATGGAGTGTGGAGTGAGGTGTATAACCCATGTTGGGAACACATTGCAATTGTATGAGATGGTGGGATATATATGTTGGTGAACGGTATTAGGCACGTATTGGTATGTAGGTCTGGTTGGGTGACAAACTAGACAGCATACAGGGTTGGTAAATGACACATGTGGTAGTTAAACACTATGGACAGGTAGTTACATTTGGAATGTGGAGGCGATTGAGCCCCCACATGGGAACAAAGGGAACATAGTGCCCACCCATGGACAGTAACAACAGCATCTACATGGACATAAAGGTGCCTGGGCTCTGTGCTGGGCAGGAAGGACATGCATGTTGAACCTTGTGTATGTGTACTGTATGCCTCCAGGTGATGTAGCACATGCCCCATTTCTCTGTGAAGCTCCTTATGCCCAATACCCACGACCTAACTGGGTGACAGACACATATCTGTGTGTGCTCCATGGGGGGACACACCATCACCTGAGGTGGTTCCATATGAAGGTAGCAATGGAACAGTAGTGAATGAGGTTCCATGGTGGGCCACATATGTGATGTGGACTGGTAACATGTGCACATTAGATTGGAGTGGTAGTCCTGCTGGCAAATAACCTCTACAGATACTAGTGTGTAACTGTCATGGAACATATGTGGGCTGTAATAGTCCACACAATCCCAGAACATATCCAACAGCATGCATAGATATGCCCATTACTACAGAATGGCAGATGTGTAGCAATCACATAGCAGGCCTATCAAATGCATATGTGAAAACATAGTGGCAGTGACAATGGCATGCAGGTGAAATACCCTGTAACAGCCCTGCAACTCTAGTGTCCCCACAGGGAGCATGTCTATAACCACATAGCAGAAAGTGTTGTACAATACAATATATGGCCCAATGGTACACATACCGGACACATACCACTAGCGTAGTGTGAACATTATTTTGGAGCTGATATGGTGGCGGGAGACTGAAATGTGTATTGTATTATGGTAAATTTGACATATGAATTACTCAGACATATTCCCATCATTATGTCTTTCAGGGAGTATGGCACACCCGAGGAAGCCTGCCTACAGCGCCACTGAGGAGGAGATCATCATCACTAGCATCATCCATGACTATCAGCTGTTGTTCTCATGGACAATCATGGACCAGCAGAAGAGAACAGCCATGTAGACTGATGTGGTCCGCAGGGTGAATTAGGTGGGGATGCACAGCCGTACTAATGAGCGGGTCTGCTACCATTGTAGTGACCTGCTTCGGCAAGTACATCATCGTGCCACTGCTATGCTGGGTGACCACCTTGCAACAGGGGGGCCATAACATCCATCCCCCACTCAACAGAGTGGAGGAGCTGCTCATCAGTCTGGTAGCATTTACCTGCCCGCAAGACCTCCAGACATATACAGTCATGGAGGTGAGTGCTACTCACACACCACACATTGAGCATGCAGGTAAGGTTCCAGGGCATATCAGTAGACTACTGTAGTGTATGCATCTGTACAGGTAGACCATGCATATGTGAGATGTGGGGTACCGATAAGCAGTAATGCATAAACTGTAGTACTGTGGACTTCAGTTGTTGTTGTACTGTAATATTGCAGCCACCCTGTAGCAATGCCACAGCTCTGGCCACTGACATCAACTCTATCCCATGTCAATGTAGGTACCTCTGGGATACCAGCAAGGCAGCGGCCGGATGCTGGTGAGTATGGTTTAAGGTTATACTTGGCAATTCACTGTGCATATCATAGCTAAGGTGTGGGCCATGTACACATCTAACACGCCTACCCATAATGCATGCTGTACATGTGCACTGACACAGCACACACCTCATTAATGGGATTAACAGCGTCAAACACATGCAATACACAGTCTATTTCAGACAACTTTGGCTACACTCCAGTGCACATTGCCCAGGCACAGCTGACATCTGCCCAACATACACAGCTATGTCATATACAGAGCAGTTGAACATGCTACATATAATGACATCCCACTCCCTCTGCTAACACATGCTCCAGGGTCCTAAACATAATCAACACATTACACAGAACATACTGGAGGGATAGGGCCCTGTCCTGGGGAATCCTCACACTCTGGGATGGACTATCCATACATGTTAGGCAATGCTACTCATTGGCCCTCTTGACAGAAACACTTGGCAATTGGATGGGAAATGGGGAATACACCCTGGATATCATGTCTGTGCCACAGCCTGACAGGGGCACAGGGGAATAACATTAGTGGGTTGTGCATGGGAGGGAAACCCTGTGGCTAGGCTTATGTAAGCCCCAGAACCAATAGATCAGTACTTACCTATGAACCTATGTGTACCACAGGCAACATCAGCCAGGGCCCAATCATGGTCAATAATGGTCTCTACACTCACCATAGGTACAGTACATTGCCTCTGTGGTTGGTCTAATGGTAGTCTATCACTCATACATGCACCACTGATGATGACATATGTGAGTACACATCAAGCATTCACTAAACACGTGTCCACATGTGATCCAGGAACACACAGAGGCTGTGAGCAGCAGCGGAAACACACCTGACAAACACAGACACATTTTGCAATGGTGTGTACACCCGTGAGGTATGGTGCACAGTACATGCCAGGGTGCTGAACAGATGCACAGCAATGCTGTGGACATGGGTGCAGTGAGTTCCAGGGGGAGGGCCATCACCTACAAACAGAAGCCATGCATCACAGCCATGTATAATGTTGGTAACAGGGATTGACTACAGTTGCACTGCATGCTGTTGAGCCCCACATGTCCTGCATGCTGACATGTGTGTAATTACAGGTATGTATGTGATACTGTACTGCACCATCACCTGCTATTGTGTGTATTATGGGGTTGCGGGAGCTGTCTGTACGTGCTGTCTGGTGGAGTGTATGGGTTGCCATGTATGTCAACTGCATGTGTGTATGTCTGTGTGTGTGGCCATGTCTGCAAACATGTGTGTGTGTGTGTGTGTGTGTGTGTGTGTGTGTGTGTGTGTGTGTGTGTGTGTGTGTGTGTGTGTGTATTTACTGTTTAGTGGTGTTGTACAGGTCTTTCAGTCTGTTCCCTGTTTTCCCCTCACAGGTGGTGAGGTGGGGCTGGGTCCCCTCCCACAGGGAATCTGATGTCACTGATACAGACAGTGACCATAAAGATAGGTGTGTTGAGGCACAGGAAGAGTCATCAGGGGCTGCCGCTGGGCCACCAATTGACAACCCACACGTATCCACAACATCCATGCACACAGTCACACTGCCTCTGCACACCTCATCACCATTGGCCCTAGCTGAGGGACAGTCTACGGTTGGCATGGGCCAGGAAAGTATGGTATCTATGGCATGTATGTCAGGACACAGCAGCCATAGCCAGATGTCTGGTGGGGTATCACATAGGCAGATGTACAGGAGTGCTTGTAGGAGCACTGCTGGTCATCATGCCACTGGCAGACATGCCACATCTATTTCAACCACATGCATGTTCCACACTGTCATGAAGGCACAGGCGTGAATGGAACGGTACACCAGGCAAGGTCTAAGGGTGCAGAGGGCTCATCACACCTCTGTAACTGACAGCATCTGTGGCTTAGCAGGTACCATCCATAATTACACTGAGGTCATGGACAGATGGTGGGGTGAGACACTGGAACTCATCCACAATGTCATGTCCATGCGTCAAGACAGGGCAGGATGGTTGCGACAACCACGTGGACATATGCCAATAACACCAGCAGCTGGAGGTCACCGTGGACATCCAAACAGTCACAGCCGCTCCCGTAGTGGCAGTACCAGCCCCAGCACTGTGGGGGAGGCTGTCCACAAACCGTCATAGCAGACCACGTGCACGTGGCCCTGGCCAGTCCCAGGAGGGACCTGGATCCAGTGGACGTCTGTCAAACGTGGGGGACAGTACTCTGTCTGGCTCTGTACCTGATACTGCCTGCAGCACCCCTGCCAGGCACAGGTCCCATGTCCATGGCTGGAGATGGTGAACTGCAAACCCTGCCAGGTACAGTCTGCAGCTGTCCCACAATTCCCTATATAGAGCAGCCACATGGAGGAACTGTGTGCATGCAGACACACACACATAAACAACGAACCTAGGGCAACAACATACCTGCACACACATCACCAGTGGCCCATAACAATACTCAGCCCCCTCACACACACACACACACACACACACACACACACACACACACACACACACACACACACACACACATGTTGTCAATTGTATGGCGCAGTCTAGGCCTCTGGCAAACCAGCAACACACCCTGTGCATATGATACTTGTGCCACTCCCTGACATCCATAACATTGATGCGGGGAAAGGCTAACATGGTTCTGATGCACAGGGTGACTGTACAACAGTGTAGCAATGGAATGATGTGTAGCATGTTGTCAGCAGTAAAGTGAAATGCTAATATCTTGGAAGGTGTAGCTGTGCAGCCATGATGCATCATAGCTTTAATTAACAATGTTGTATTGTTGTCACCAGTATCTGTTCTGATTGTGTTGTGTTTGTCCATGAGCCACATGGCTGATGGGTGTAGTGGTGTCAGCAGACCTTCTACAGTGGACACCAGTAAGTGTAGTGGGTGGTACACATGCCATGACTGGGTACAACACACAGTGCCTTTGGTTAGGCTGCAGTACAGGTACAGGACTGTACACATGGAGATATGTCCCCGTGCAGGTAACACATCTGTTGCACATGTAATCTCACCTAGACAGGATAGGCACAACCACAGTTGCAATCTGCAATGTGGATGACATTGAACATGCTAACAGCAGGGTGTATGTTCCTCTCCTCACTCTACTGCGATCCTCACCTAAGTAACATGTGTGTGCCAATGCTTGTGGTATAGCCCTACCCTTAGGAGGGTGTGAGGTGCTCAACTACTGTGAATGGTGTAAACAACAACTAACAATCTGATTACGTACACTGTATAGTATTACAGACAGCTATGTGGAGGGATAGACACAACAGTAACTGCAATTATGGCAGTTGTGTCCACAACAGCCACACCCAGTGAGTTATAGCAACCACAGTAGTGCTGCACACCTCAACAGTTTGCAGGATGGCATTGACACATCTATGACCTGTGAAGGACTGTATGCCCACAGGATGGCACCTGTGATATGTTGGCGTATGCCAAGCAGTCCTGGTAGAAACATATCCTGTGAACGGAGGTAGATCCCGTAACAACTACACACATTCCTATAAGCGGGATGGTGTACAAAAGCCTGCTATGATCTACATAGGCATTGTGCACCTCCTAACTCTCATCTACCCCTGTCATGATTGGGTTAAGGAGGTATACCAGGTTCAGGTTGTATTCTCTGCCTTTAATAAGTCCAACATTGTTGGGGTCCTGTGTGCTGAGATAACCAGTGACATTGGCCATGGGTTCATTGTTGGTATGTTCCATGTCCTTGCAGACCACGGTCATCAGACTACTGGGTGGTTATTCCCAGCTGACATGGTGGGTTTGTGGATGTCCCTGCCAACAGTGGTGAATCCATTGTCAGGTGTAGGGCTATTGGATTGTATGAGGGATCCCAGCTACTTACTGCACCCGCCCAGGGGGATCCCCCAGACATGACACGTCACTTGACTGTACTGCATGATATGTTAGTAATGCCAGCCTGACATCCTACAGGTGTGATGGAGTACTGTTAACATGTACTGCCCTTGTCATGTAGGGTCCTGCTTATGGGATCTGCAAAGGTTGGTATTGTATTGCAGGCCAGACATATTTGGCTGGGGGGGATACCTATACATGCCAGATGTATGTTGTTTGGGTCTCTCAAACCCATCAGTGGTGCATGTGGGCATATATGTTGTGGTTACGTTCCCAGTTCCATCTACAGATGTATGTCCATATATACCTATATTGATATATATGTGTTCACCTTTGACAGGGAGGCAATCATTTCTTCGAACGGCCCTTTCTGCAAACCGAAAGGACAAACCCATCATTTCTTACTGCACCACAGTTCAAAACACAGCAGGTCTAAAGGCACCTTCGCTGACTCTCAAACTGCAAGTTGGAATACATATCGTAATGCAGGGGGGCATGCCCCCCTGCACCCCCCGTCTGGGTGGCTGGGCCCCCCACAACCCCTCTACTGTGATATACTAACTCCTAGTTTGCACTACAGTGGGGATAGGCAAACATTCCCCATCTCCACTATAGTGCAATCCGCAAGCAAATTGCCTAATCTGCAATGAGCTAATGCATAGTGACATTCGCTCATTGCACATTCGATGCATGTATTGCAAGATTATGCAATATTGAGAACATACGTCTGGCCTTCCAGCTTTTGGACACATGGATTTCTCCCTTTGAAAGGTGAGCCATATGTATGCTGACATATATGCATTCCTAGTGCTGTATATATGTGGACATGTGGATGTATACATATATATCTATGGATGTATGCGTATCTATGTATATGTGTATGTATTGGCTTATATAGGTATATGTATATATATATATATATATATATATATATATATATATATATATATTTCTACACCTATATCTACATATATAGATATACTATATCCATTTAAAGATGAATATATATATATATATATATATATATATATATATATATATATATATTTCTACACCTATATCTACATATATAGATATGCTATATCCATTTAAAGATGAATATATATACATATATATATACACACACACACACGCACACATGCATCTACATGGCGGAATACATTCCCTGCAGTGTTGCATACCTGGGCTGGATGATATGTATGTGAATCTCTGCCATGACTTAGTGGTAAATCACTTTGTGTATGGTGTGCAGGGTCCTGGTTTAGAGGCTTGCAGGAGCTGTTTATTTTGTTGCTGGGCAGAACACAACCCTTTAGATACAGAGTGAGTAAGGCACTGTAAAGCAGCTGTAAGCAGGTTTGCGTGGTTTGCATGATGGTAAGCACTGCTATCCTCTGGTTATGTTTTCATACACTCAGTTAGCTTCTAAATTGCTTAACCTGTGTAGGCAGTGCTTAGCTCCGTGCAAACCCGTGCACAACTGCTTTAAGGTGCCTTAATCACTCTGTATCCAACGGGCCATGTTTTGCCCAGCAACAAAATAAACAACTCTTGTAAGGCTCAAACCAAGGACCCTGCACACCATACACAAAGTGATGTACCACTAAGCCATGACAGATACACAGATATTGAATGTTTCAGAAACATATCAGCCAGTCCTGTCATGCAACAGTACAGATAATATATGCCAACATCTAGATGTCTGCGTGTGTAACTATATTGCAACCTTAACAGATACAACATATCCATATATGTATAGATATAAATATATATATATATATATATATATATATATATATATATATATATGTTGTTTTACTAACTCTATATACATATATATCACTATCTATGCACATATAGTTATATATCTGTTAGCAGATAAATATATCTATATAGGTATATATGGCCATACATCTGTAGATAGCAATTGCAGATTAACAAATACACCTATGTCCACATGCACCGTTAATGGGGTTGAGAGGCCCCACCCACTATATGTCTTGTATGAATAGACATCCCCCCACAGTCAAACACATGCGCCCTGCAGTACACTATCAAGTACAGTCTGCCTCCCATAGGACATGTAATATGTGGAAGACATCAACATCCCCAGGGTACAGATACACAGACACATATATGCAGATACAGATATGCATATATATATATGAATATGTATATATATATATATATATATATATATATATATATATATATATATATACATGTGACTATACATACATATGCAGATATATGTACAGTAAGATACATATGTAGGAGGTGCACACAATATGGAACAGCCACTATGGCTACAGTTAACACCTGAACAACTGGAAACTCTGTGGCCGACACATACTAATGTCAATCGTTGCCTGCAACATATACCCATAGAAAGGTCATAGGAAAGACACCACACACAGGTTTACAGAAATGGGAATCCTTTAATTGTGTACTATAACAGTTCTATATGCCATATCATATAGCTGTTCAAATACTGACAACCATATTAACCGAGTACTGCAACTGTGAAACAGTTACACTAATGCAGTAGTCTGGAAAGGTTCACAACTGGTGCTATACAGGCCAAGCCCTTCAGAATGTACAATAGTGCAGACAGATCGGGCCACAGGGTACCACACAATCACCAGTATGTACTGCAGTTGTGTAGTTCAGCAGCCTTTATCTACACTCTGTACAAACTCCGTAGGAGGTAAACATTTTTTGTGATCAAATGTGTTGTACCCAGTACATAACAAGGCATAAAGCACAGAACAGTCTGTATGGCAGGAGGCAGTATGCTTGCAGTACCCCAAGTAATGTATGTAATGTCAATACAGGTGGAGTATACGGTACGGTACATCCACATACCTGTGGCAGCTCACCCCTGATACCCCCACAATTTGTAACAGCCTAGGACATTTATAGTGCTCCCCACCATGTCTCAATAATACAGGCCCATATACCACTGTTACATACACTGGCCTCTGCAGTGCATAAGGGCACACATGTATTGTGTAGGTGATGCCCACACATATATGGCCCCAGCCCCACTGTATGTTTGGGGGATACAACAGCAATGGACTAATGGCAGCAATGGTAGTGTGATATACTCACAGCTCACTACAGAACAACTCCCAACAGCATGTACTGCGGTGCTGACCTTTGTGTTGTACACCGACAGGTAGAATGCTGTGTCTGCAGGGTATACTTCAGTCATTTGGCGTTGACTGTTGCTACATTTCTGCATAGCGGGGGGGGGGGCACCTGACTGTTTCTACATTTCTACACAGGGGTGGGGGGCACACCTGACTGCTACTATAAGTGTACGTAGGATGGTGGGGCACACCTTACACTTTTACACATTTGCTAGGACTGTACTGGTATGTCGGGTACACCATTTCACTCTGTAGTCTTACCTATTGTGCTGGCTAGAGGCATACCAGTGTACTACAGATCTTAGCTTTAACTACCTACATATTAGTTTCTGGCTTCCTAGCCTTCACAACTTACATCCAACTGGCTGGCCTGCTGTAGACTGTCTGTGTAGGCCTGGGGGATGGGTTACCCATAGGGCTCATTCAGAGGCCATAGTACAGCATTTGTTTGTGTTTGCCTACATCTATCCTGCTGGCTGTGACTGTTGTTGAGTATGTGCCCCCCCCAACTGGCATGAGTGAGTCACTTACCTTGTGGGTGTCCCAGTATTGAGGGTGGTGCTGCAGGGCTGCGTATGTCGAATGCACATAGTACACTCCCTATACATGGTTGAGCACAGGTAGTGTCATGTTTAGCATCCCTTTTACTGTATGTGCAAGTCGGAGAAAGGTGTTATTCCCTGGGTCCCTACTTTGTCAGTGCACATGCTATGCGTTGTCTCTTTGCCAAGGCCAGGGCATACTGGGAACTCCTCCTTCTGTCTACTGGGGCAGACTCAGGTTGTCATCCTTTGAGTCACTCTGCACCTATGCAGGCCTTTGCACTGGTGGGGGGCTGTGTGGCCCTGCCCCATGCTGTTCCTGTTGCAGCTGTTTCTGCAGGATCATATTGTGTAGCATGCACATACAAGGACAATTTGGGTATAAGTAGTTGGTGAGTACTGCAAGGCTCCACCAGATGTGTCCAGGCACTAGAACCATGACTTGAGCATCCCAAACACATGCTCTATTATAATTCGTGTTTGTGCGTGTGCCTCATTATGGAGTTCTTGCTCGGGTGTGTGCATTTCTGATGGGGGTCATCAGCCATGGCTCCAGTGCGTATCCAGCATCCCCCACTAGGTGACCATAAGGGATGTCCCCATTGGCAAATGCCTGGTACAGCTGCATCAGATGCCAGATGTGGGAATCGTGGTAGCTTCCAGGGCAGCCAGCATACACATTCATTATTATGCCCTAGGCATTGCACACGACCTGGCAGTTGATGGAGAGGAAGACCTTGCGGTTGATGTAGACCCTATCTGCTCACCTGGTGGTGCTTTCATGCATATGTGTTTGCATTCTATTGCACCCACTACCTCAGGATATTCTGCTCTTTGGTGGAGGAGATACATATTGCTGGCCAGCGCCTCATGGGTGATGGGGAAATATACGTGCTCACCGACATGTGCTGACATGGCATCCAGGAACTGGTGGAGTACCCTGGATGCTGATGCCTGTGAAATCCCCATCATATCCCCAGTTGGCCTTTGGAAGGTACCTGTAGCTATTATTCTTAGGCCTACACATACCTTGGTATCCACTGGGATGGGTTCCCCTCTGTTAGTTCTGTGTGTCAGGCATGGCCGGCACAGCTCAACAATTTGCTGTAGGAGGTTCCTGTCCACCATATAGTGCTCCACTATCTCCAGCTCATGTAGCCCTTGGTAGGTTACACTGGGTCTGTACACTCTTCTCTGTCTCCTCACTGTGGGTTGCTCAGCAGCATTCACATCCTCATCACCCTCAGCCTCTTGCACATGCTGGTTTATGATAGCAAAAGCAGCCCCTAACATTTTTCTCTTGCTTTCGTTTTGTACAATTTCCCCATCTGTATACACCGGTGGTGCAGAGTTTTTGGGAAAAACAGGGGGAAAGGTGTTTGCAGAGTTTATAGCAGTATGCTGGGCTGGGCTGGTCTGCTGCCTGTGTAATTGGCTGATTCTGATACATTTCACCTGTCAGCTAAGGTATTTCTCCTTGATTACCTTCCTGCTGCTGTTTTCCCTTCCCATTGCCTCCCTGTTTAAGCCCGTGTGTGCGCCGTGCAAACGGAGTGCTCAAAAGTGCACAGAGCTGTTTTTTCCTGGTTTAACTTCTTTTTTCTTCCTGTAAAACCTAGTGCACGGCACGCACACCCACTTCCACTTTGTAAAGAGTGCAAAGCAGGTTTAGACACACCCCTAGCTTAGCTGTGCTAAGCTAGGAGCAATCTCGAGCCACAGGTCTCCAATCCACTTAGAGTATGCCTGACACCCCCCCATGATGTCACCTATATCCTAGTCTTGCACCCAGCTATTTATACTCTTACACTCTTGGGACCTGCCTCACACCCTGGGAATATTCTGGGATTCACTAACATTTCCCTCATCTGCAAAGGATAGCCTGCTAATGCATAGTTACATGTCCCACACTGAGCCTACCCCCTTAGCAACCATTACTCACTGGCCAGGTTGTCTTCTGCCTGCCACTGACTTGCATGGCAGAATACTGATTTTAGTTAGAATGCTTATTTTAGGTTTATTTTATGATTTTCCCCAATCCCGTTTGTGTGCCGCTGCCCTATGCTTAAACAGGCGAGATCGGCGAAAAAAAAAAAATAGTTTATTTTATTTTTTAAATTGCTTTCACTGCCATTTGCCTTCTACTTGGCCATTGGCATGTTTCCTCAATGATATGCATCCTTTATTTTGAGCTGTCATAGCTCCGTTTTGTAGTTTGCAGAAATGTATTCGGTTACTAACCAAGTACATTTCTGCAGACTGCACTCATCCTGCACTGACAGCTGCCAGTTTCCTGAATCGCAAATTACCCTCATTTGCATGGTTTTCACCTGCAAATGAAGGTAATTTGCATACAGGAGCTCAGTTCCGTGCAGGATTAGCCTAAGAGCTCTTGTACACTTCCCGGGAGCTCATTCCTGGATCGCACGTCGGCCATATTGCCGAAAATAGCTGTTAGACTAATCCTGCATGCGATAAAGGGCTTCGTAAATCCGGGGGCATATCTATACACACACACACACACACACACACACACACACACACACACACACACACACACACACACACATATATATATATATATATATATATATATATATATGTATACACACACATGTATAAGTTCAAAAATACACTTCTTCAAACTCACACAGTAGACGCTGGGTTACGCGAAAGTACACTTAATCGAAAGTGCACTTTCGTGAAACCTGCTTCAGTGAACAGCTACTACTGATGTTTAGTGCGGTAGTCATGGACCTTAGGGTTTGGGCACGGGTCATGGTAAGGGGATAGCTAGTAGGGCTATCCCCTTACCATGACCCATGCCCTAACCCTAAGGTCTGTAACTACTGCACCACAGTGGAGGACATAGCATGTTTTCCTGCTGTCCTCCACTGTGGTGCGATCTGTTCGTAGAAGCTGAGTTCGCGAAAGTGCACTTTCGAATAAGTGCACTTTCATGTAACTGAGCGGTCTACTGTTCTTTTTCAAATACGTGGTATTCGATGAAAAGCAGTAGACCCATATATATATATATATATATATATATATATATATATATAAATATATGTATATGTATATATATATATATATATATATATATATATATATATATATATATATGCGTGTATTTACATATATATATATATATATATATATATATATATATATATATATATGTTTTTGTATATACATAAAAGACTTGTTTAAAAGTTTTCATGACCTCAGAAGGCTTATTGTTGGACTTGTAAACTTGCTAACTCTGTTATGAGCATAAATGGTGAATTGGGAGATGAGCAAACCATCACATTATGAAGTGAACAAACTGTTTAAAACTATCCCATGAATTGGGACATAAGCAAACTATCACATTATGAAGTGAACAAACTATCACATTATGAAGTGAACAAAATGTTTAAGGCTATCCCATGAACTGGGAGATAAGAGAACCCTCACATCATGAAGTGAACAAACTGTGTAAGGCTATCCCATGAATTGTGACATAAGTGAACTATTATATTATGAAGTGAATTAAATGTTTAACGCCATCCCATAAATTGGGACATAAGCAAACTATCACATCATGAAGTGAACAGACTGTGTAAGGCTATCCCATGAATCGGGATATAAGTAAACTAATTGGGAGATAAGCAAACCATCACATTGTGAAATGAACAAACTGTTTAAGGCTATCCCAGGAAATGTTTTAGTTTGAATTCTGAACTGAAGCCCTTAAAACACATGCAATGGTGTGAGAAACCACAAGCTAGTTTGTCAGGACATTTAGAACAGTGCATACTTAACTATGTTAAGTGTGAACTATCACATCATGACGTGAACAAACTGTTTAAAACTATCCCATGAACTGGGATGTAAGCGAACTATCACATCACCCAGTGAATAAACTGTTTAAGGCCATCCCATGAACTGGGTCATAAGTAAACTATCACATCATGAAGTGACCAAACTGTTTAAGGTGATCCCATTAATTGGGAGATAAGTAAACCATCACATTATAAAATGAACAAACTGTTTAAAGCTATCCTATGTGACAGCAACAATAACTGCTAGTGCTCAAATAACATAGAGTGCAAATGTGTAAATAAAAATAAGATCCTGTTAGAAATTTGGAATTATTTGACTTAGTGTAACAGTACTGCATAATACTAGTAGAAACTGGTTTGTATAGTTATTTAATTATTTACATTTGCAATGCTTTATACTACCTCTGCTACTATTTAAATTAATGGGGCTTTTATCCCCAGACTGCCACTGAAGAAAGATCTGTCAGGTCTACTCAGCCTAGTCCAGCCAATGAACAAAATAAATATAAATAAAATAAAAAACCCAAAGATGAAACACAGTAGGTATAAATATAGTATCAGATGCGTTTCAATTCTTGTTAAAAATGAATGAGATAATAAAAATGACAGTGCGATTTAAGAGGACTAATGGTGCCTCTTTAAATGAAGCAGACCATATGGACATATTGCAAGAAAAAAAGCACTGTATAGAGAGTCATTACTTCATTTCCAAAAATGACATCCATGTACTCATGTTTTCTTTCTGGCTACAAGCCTGACTTAAGCCGAAACCAAGAAATTATGATATTCTGAAGTAACCTTTGACTATGTGTTTAGTTCCAGCCCTGAGCTCCCCTGCCAAAGTTACTACTGGAGCTCTAGTGACAGCATTCAGAACCCTGGCTCCCACCCATTATTTTGTTTGGCAAATGTATTGGATTCTCAGCTTAGTTAAGTATGCACTGTTCTAAATGTCCTGACAAACTAGCTTGTGGTTTCTCACACCATTGCATGTGTTTTAAGGGCCTCAATTCAGAATTCAAACTAAAACATTTTTGTTTAGCCACATTCACACGTCATTTGCAATGTAGTACTAAGGCAATAAATCTCTGTCACCTGGGACCAACCACTTTCCCCCTCCTTTTTCCTCCCACAGCTTTCCCAACAGACTTACAACAGTACACGGAGCAATCAAGTCAACTATTAGGTGCTTTTAATTTAATATCTGTTCTGCTAATAATTAATTTGTGGTTCTGAACTACTGCAAACATAAATTAGCCCACCTATGTCTCTTCTGAATATCCAGTTAAATGTTGTGAGCAAAATAGCTGTACATGTGTGACAAGGCAGTGCAGCTGTAAATCAATGTTACATTCTGCAGTGTGCTAACGATTTTAAGCAGCAGTGGGAAACCATTACAAAACTGAATGCGTAAATACTATAACAAATATTTTATAGCCACATTTATATAATTGAAATTACACTATTGCCTTGTACTTCACAGGGCAAAATCATTCAGGGCACACTGCTCTGCATAACTGTCATATAAGCAATTGTAGTCAGTTATAGAAACTTTATTGTATTTCCAAGACATACTGCTGAAGATCCATATCTATATAAAATATTTACAAGGGACTAATTTGTTTTACAGGAAGTAAAATCGTTGTTTTGGAATTCATGATGAGTACAAAAGAAAACGTGAATAAAGGACAAATATTCAGCATGCTTATATAACATTTCCGTAAATAAAACTGTATGAAATGAATTGCTAAGACATCACACTCTCTGAGACTAGTATATTTGAACACTTCAGATGTTTTAATCAGCTATATGGCTCTCTAGTCATACATTTTGAAGCTGTATTTTGAAAAAAAAATGATATTTGATAAAAACGGTAACAATCTAATATAAGAATAAGATTTAAGAATTAGCTAGTACATTAAGAACTCCAAGACCAAAAAAAAAGGCACACAATATAATCAAAAACAGTCAGGGTAATACCTATGCCAAATATCATGAATAACACCAGCTGCTGTATTAAGGAAGCTACTTTTATTGCTGTCTTACTATAAATAGTGCAACATACACTTGAGACACAGAACGCAGCATTACTATAGTATACAATGGAGTCTCCCTCAAAATAAAATCAATAAGATAGATGGAGTATCACTATTTTGCTTTTAAAGCTCATTGACTTAATTATAGGTTCATAGGTAGGTACTAGGCTATTGGCCCTAGGGCCTATATAAGCCTAGCCAAATGCTACCCTGTCTTTTGCCACCCAAGAAAATTATTTTCCTGTGCCCCTGTCAAGCAGAGCCACAGAAGTGATCCCAAGGGTGAATTTCCTATCTCCAATCCAATTATCAAGATGTTTCTTGAAGAGTGCTAATGAGGAGCTTTGTTTGATATAGATAGGTAGTTTGTTCCAAAGTATGGGAAGTCTCTGAGACAGAAATCTATCCCTCCAGCATGTTCTGTTTATTGTGGTGACAAGGTTTAGGTCCCTAGAGTGTGTAGCTTGGAGGGATTGGGATTTCTTTATGTGGAGCATGTCCAACAGCTCTGGGTTTGACATAGCTTTGTATGTTAGGCAGAGATCACCTCTGAGTTGGCGATATGTGACAGAGTAAAGATGGAATTTTTTGAGATGGTCTGCATAGGGCATCTGTTTGAGGCCAGTAATCCTCTTTGTGAGGTATGTCTGTGGCCTTTCCAGTTGTTGTAGATGTCTTGTGAGGTACATAACAAAAGGGGCGTTGTACTCTATAATGGGTCTAATGAGTAATGAGTAGAGGGGAACAATGACCTTTTTTTTCCTGGATGAGAAACCTTTTGTGATGAGGTGTGCCACGTAGAAGGATTTCCTGACTACTGTGGTGATGTAATTATCAAAGGAGAGACTACTGTCCACCTGTGTCCCAAGGTCTCTTATCACACTTTCTGTGTTAAGTAGACTACCGCATATGTGGTACAGAGTACAGAGTTTTTACCAAAAGGGATGACAATGCGCCAGGCATCTGTCTCAGTGAGACTCTTTTGTAGCATGTCCACATTGTTAGGATATTTGATTATGGCTCCTAGTTTGCAGTCATCTGCAAACTTTGTTAGCCAAAGACCTTCTGTGTTAGCCTGTACTTCAGAGAAGTAGATACCAAACAGGAGAGGACCTAGGACTGAACCCTGTGGTACTCCACTTGTCACTGGTCTGAAGTTGGATTTAGAGTCTGCTACATTCACAGTGTGGGTTCGGTCAGTGAGCCAGTTGGCAACCCATCTTGTGACATAGGGATTTATACCTAGTTTAGTGAGTTTGTCTATAATTCCAGAGTGGGGGATGGTGTCAAAAGCCTTGGCGAGATCTAGATAGGCTGTGTGTACCACCTTACCCTCATCTACAGCTTTGGTGACTGCTTCAAAGAAGTCTATCAGGTTTAGGAGACATGATCTGCCTTTTACAAACCCAAACTGGGTAGGGTCCAGTGTTTGAAGATTACCAATGTCATTGTTTATAAGTTCCATGATGATACGCTCCATAGCCTTGCAGACCAGGCTCATCAGGCTAATGGGGCGGTAGTTCCTGGGGTCCATGGTGGCTCCCCCTTTGTGGAGTGGGATAACCATTTCTGTGTGCCATTCAGTGGGCACAAAGCCTGAGGTAAGGCTATGATTGAACATGGTACTTAGGTGGGGTGCCAGTTCATTCTGTAGTTCATGTACAACGCAGCCTGGGATGTTATCAGGTCCCATAGATGCTGTGTTCTTGGCTTTGGAGAGTGTGTTTTTTACCTGTGCAGCCATGATTACAGGTACTTTGCATTCTTCCAGTATAGAGATGGGCCCTTTAGAGGATGGGAGAGGGGTAAAGTTAGCACTGAACCTATCTGCCAGGATGTTGGCAATATCAGTTGGTTCTCTATATTTAGTGCCATTGTGCTGTAACTCAGAGCAGATCTGAGTGTTGCCATTGAGATTCTTGACAGAGCTATGGAATGCTTTGTGGTTGTCTTTAGAATCAGTGGCAATTTTGTTTTTGTAGCTAGCTTTGGAGGATTTTATGAGGGATCTCAGCTTCTTACTGAGGCTGACCACGGAGTTCCTCCAATCATGGGATTTTACTCTTTTTTGCAAAAGTTTCTTTCTTCTGTTGTAGAGTTTGTTTATAGGAGAGGACCACCAGATTGGCTTCCTTTTTTTGAAGGATAGCATCTTGGTTCTGTTAGGGATTGCATGATCCATACACTCGTGTAAGTGCTTATAACCTGCAATTGTATAGGATTCAGCAATCGTATCTCTATTGTCCGTCAGCATGGATGTCGTGATGTTTGCCACTTCTGTCTTAAGAAGCATGAAGTTGGCTTTGGAGAATTTTTTTACGGTGGTTTCCATAATGGGGGGTGGGGCTGGGATGTGGATGTCTAGGGTGATTTGCTTGGGGTCGGATCGCACCAACGAGGAATTGACCTCTGGTGTGGAACACTGGTTGCCCATGTTGCTAATGACTAGGTCTAGGATATTGCTGCCCCTGGTGGGGTGTGGATAAGTTGATCCAAGGCATTGGAATTTATGAATTCCAGAAAACGTTGAGCACAAGAGTTGGTACATGAGTAGTTTTCCAAGTTAATGGTGGGGTAGTTGAAATCGCCCATTATTAGGGTGTTAGGTTGTACCCTAATATTTTCCAGTGTATCAAGAAATGAGGAGTGGGAATCCTGGGGCATGGTGGGGGATCTGTACCAAGCTACAATTTGCATTGCGGTCTTTCCCAGAGTTAGTTGCACTTGGATAATCTCAGATGCATTATGCTGAGCAGCTAGCCTGGAGGTGTGGATATCCTTAATGAATATGGACACGCCTCCGCCTTTAGTGCTTTGGTCCAAGTTAGGTTGCCGAAAGGTGTGGTATGAATTATAGCCTGGTAATGCAGGCATGTTCTCTGGAGCCTTGAACTAGGTCTCCGTCACTGCACAGATGTCGATGGTCTCCATTTTAAGGAGTGCCTCGAGTGAGTGCATTTTGAGGTTTAGACTTCTAGCATTAAGTAGCATTACTCTCAGATTTTGCTTGCTTGTACCTGTTACAGTGGTGAATTTGTCATTTGAATCTTGCCTAAAAAAGGCACTATAGGGGTGGCAAGAGCCTTAGCCAGTATCTGGAATCTGAAGGGTGACAGGTGCAGGCCATCTTTGGCAAAGCATCGTGGTTTGTCGATCATGTCATCCCAGGCAGACAGATACTGGATCCCCTTAGAATGACACCAGAAGCTTAGCCAATTGTTGAAGTCAATCATTTTGTCTTTGTACTGTGGTATCATTCTGGGTGATGGCAGGATGCTACTCAGGGCTAGGGTCATACCGGCCTGGGCTACAAGATTGGAGAGCTCCTCCATGTCTCTTTTCATGTAGTCCAGGAAGGTACGTCTCAGGTCATGGACAATGACAGAGTCATATTTGTACTTGCTGTGGAGTGACCTGAGTGCATGCATTATGTGGCGGATTCTGGCACCTGACAGGCAGCTGACAGTGCCTTTCTCCTTGTTTAGCCTGGTGAGTCAAACATCAGTGTGCCTGACTACAGAGTCACCTATGACTAGAGTGTTAGGTACGTTGTTATGCCTTATGGGCTGTGGTTGAGTGGCACACTGAGTTTGTGGGCTGTGTATCATTTGGGTTGTGTTAGGGTGTGGAGGTTGCTTGTGTTTCTGCTTTGGAGGTCCCTGTTGCTTGGGTAGATTTTTTTGAGAACCTTCACAAATGTAGGTGTGTGTTTTGTGTTTCTATGTGTGTGTTTTGGTGGTGTAGGTTTTGAGGGACTATGTGATGAGTGTGGTGTGGTGCAAGTGTTTACCCTCTCCTCTTGACTGTCTAGTCCAGTCTTGGGTGAAGAGAGCTTTGCTTCCAGTTTGGTTATATAAGTGCAGCTCTCACAGGTTGTAGTGTTGGGTGGTAGGAGTAGAGGGTTGTCTGTGTACATGAGGCAATTGCTGCATTACCCCAAGATGCCCAGATTCATCAGGTAGACAGGAGAAAACACCAAGAGCTGACCCTTAGACATGCCTGGATAGGTGCTTATTTATTAAGTACTAAAAATTGTTTTCCTCTAGACAAGTGAGGAAAGTTGAGTGCTGTAGTAATTTTTTTTCCTGTAAAACTTTATATGAGTTGGAAATATGACAACATTTTAGGCAAAGCTGGATGAACAGACTTACAGGAAAGTTGTAGCGATATATTTTGTTATAGTTTCACTTTTGTAGTTATATTAAAGATAAGCACTATGTTACAGGATTTAGGGAAATAATGCAAATTTATTGAAAATGTGAAGCTATTGTCAAGTGAAAGGACAGTTTTATAAATATACTTTGGCAATTCTTCTTTTTGGCTCACAGTAGTTTAGTAACAATTTGCTTTATATTTAGAGGTAACAGGCCTCAGTGGCAGCTGGTAATATTAAAGGGGGGAGGGTGCAGGGAACAACAGAATGAATAGGGTTAATGGCAAATGAGAGGAGTAACATTATGGCAGGTCAAGGTAATGTCCCAGTGATCAAAAAGCAGATGGGGTAAGTTACTTTTGCCCACAGACTGCCTTGGTACTCACTCATTCTAGCCACTTAAATGAGTATATATACCTCAGATTTCTGAGTGCAATCATCAGGTCCATCCTGCAGTGAAATGGGTCCCTAGACAAAGGATCCCATGGAGCTGTCATAATAAACACTGGTCCTCCATGCATCCCTCCATTGCCCCTCCCTGTTTTCCCCCATTTTGGCCCCGCACCATTCAGATAATTATATACACCTTGTTTCTTCACAGATGTCTTTCATTTTAGCTTTTTCTGCAAGAACTGAAGGAGCTACAGCCAAAAACCCAACCAGATAGACAAGCACATGAGATAGCAATGCTAGCTGCTGCATTACCTTGCAAGTGATCAGTTACTTTCACACATATATCCTGCCCAGACCATCAGTGATGGCCACTTATTGTGTACAATTCTGAAGTTTGATTGTGATAAAAAGTATAATAAATTATGGCCTACTCACTACTTTAGGCACAGCAACATCTTCCCCCCAAACACATAGTCAGTTTCTTCCATAGACAGTCCCAATACTCATCCAGTACAGCCATGTTATTGACTGTGCAGAATAATAATAAAACCATAGCCATGGTAAAGTATTCCTGCTGGCTTCACTCGTTAGCATTAATTATGTAAAGTTAAAATAATGACTGTTTAACTTAAACAAATGACAGCAGGGCCAATCCGTTGCATTCACCAATACCCCCTGCACCCAGCAACTAATTCCATATTTGTTGAATTTGCATCCACAATATGTCTGTGATAAAAAACACAATAGCCAGATCAAATTAATTTCAGCTTGGTTTCACACAAACAGTAGGCATAGTAAATTATTCCAGTGTGTTTCACACAAATACAAATTAGTTAAGTATAACCAGAATAATGACTGCTTGTCATGAGGAAGTTACAGCAGGGTCAGTCACTCTCATTAGCACAGAGCCCCCATATCTAGCAATTGTGGCCACCTTACTGATAGTTTTATGTAAAACAGTAGCCACAGTAAATTATTCTAACTTGTTTTATAGAACTAGACATTAGGCCTGCAAAGCCAGAATGACTATTTTACTTGAGAAGTGGTAGCAGTGTCAGTCACTTTCATCCACATACAAAACTTTTACTCAGCAATTATAGCCACTTTGTTTACTGTATACACCTTAAATATGTAACTGAGACGAAAAAAGAAAAGAAAAGAAAAAAGTCACTGTCATTATAATGTATTTTGGTTTATCTACAGATCACTGAGATGAAATTTATTTTGCACCAGTTGCTCAAAGAACAAGACATTGAGGAACACACCAGTCATTGTTATTGTTATCCTAGAATATCACTGCCAGTACCTTTCCTAAGTGTGTGCCAACACTGATTTCTTTGCCTAGGGAGAGGTGTCCCTGCTTCATGTCTATGTAACTGTGGAGTCAGTAAACATATACATATATATATATATATATATATATATATATATATATATATATATATATATATATATATAACATTTGGGGTGGGCATGGCTTGCTCCACTACAAAAAAACAAAAAAAAAAAACAAAAAAAAAACCAAACAAACAAAAAACCCCCACACACGATTGACGTTTTCCCTCTTTTGGATTTCAGGTATTTTTAGCATATGGTTTCCTTTGTGTTTTGATGTTTGAGGTTCCATAGCATAACCTTGCATTTCAAATTTAATTCAAAGTAACAATGATGAGAGTAAAGTATTGCTCTACACAAATACACACTAGTCTTGCTTAGCCAGAAAAATGACTGCTTAACTTCAGCAAATGGCAGCAGGATCAGTCACTTTCATCTGCACACAGCCCCCATACCTAACAATTAAAGGCAAATTTGCTGACTGCACACACCTCAAATATATGATTGTGATATAAATGACTATGGCAAAAGCAAAATATTCCAAATTGTTTTATGCAAATAGTCATTATACTGGCAATGCCAGGATAATGACAGTTTAACTTGAATGAATGACAGTAGGCCCAGTCATTTTCACCCATAGACAGCCCCTGTACACAACAATTAAAGCCACATTATGGCTGTATATACTTCAGATATTAGATTATAATAAAATAACAACAGGTCACAGGGATTTATTTCCAACTGCTTAAAAACACACACACACACACACACACACACACACACACACACACACACACACACACACACACACACACACACACACACACACACACACACACACACACACACACACACACACACCCACTGTGCTCACCAATCACAACAGACTGTATGGCTCTGTAAACTTCATATGTCTGATTGAGATCAAATGAATGAAAAATACATAAATAATGGGTACATGCATTTCAGCTTGCTACCATCTGAACCATAGAGTGCAACCTATTGCAACCCCTTTGCATGTGCAGGCACACGCGTGCACACACACACACACACACACACACACACACACACACACACACATGCACGCACGCACGCACACACACACACACACACAAGACCATCAACTGCAGCCACTAGTATCAATCTGACTCCAAACCTTAGATATCTGATTGGTGGTAGGGTTCAATGACTTGATCAAGTCACATTGTGATGAGGATCAGACCCAGGCTCATAAGCAGCATCTTAATTAAACCACCAGTTTGTGTATATACAACTACAGTAAGCCATTATTTTGCTTATATGTAATATTTATACTGCATGGCCCTCTGCTATTTTCACTTTTCACTAACAACCTACATACTGCTATCACACAAGCAGCTCTTATACAGTACACAGATGACTCCACTCTCATCTGCTCTGCCCCCACTCTACCAGAACTACAACAAATCACACAGGAATCATTCTCTTCTGTAGAAAGCTGGCTATCCAATGCTCAGCTCATACTCAACCCAAGTAAGACAAAACTTCTCCTGTTCCAACCTTCCAAAGCCACCCAAAACACCCCCAACTTCAACATTCTCGCCAAAGACAATACTATCATCTCTCTATCAGAACACACAAAATTACTTGGAAATAGACAACAAACTTATATTTGACACCCACATATCTCTCACAGTAAAAAAAGTTCACAAGAAACTTGGTGCATTATATCAAAGCTGCCAATTCCTAACCAAGGCGGCTAGAATCTCCATAGCCAATTCCCAGCTAATCTCCACCCTACTCTATGCATCCCCCATACTTACCAACCTTAGACAGATAGACCTACACAAGCTGGATGCTTGTTACAACAAAATTGCTAAATTTGCCACTGGAACCTCCTACCACAGCCATCATTGTATCTCCCTTAAAGAACTAAACTGGATAGAACTCCCACAACTCCTTCACTTTAATAAACACACCCTCACTCATAAACTTATTAACCACCCCTATAACATCCCTTCCCTTCAAACCCTTCTCCAACCCTATCACTCCACTAGGCCCCTAAGATCAAGCAACAAAAATCAACTCACTGTTATCAAACCCAAAAACTCAGCAGGAGAAGCCATATTTCATGTACCATATCTAAACTTTGGAACAATCTTCCACCCTCTATAACTACTCTACCTTCCAGCATCCTTTTCAAGACCACGCTCAAATTCCACTTAAATTTGCACTGACTTTGTCCTTGTTCTAATCCAGACTAACACCCCCACCCTTACCCCCACATCTAGACTCTTAACCTAACTAGACTACCGCCACTACTAACCACGGTCAGAATTAGCTAGTTGTCTTTACATACTTTAAAATCTTGTCTGACAACTTTGTTACTAATATTATAAATGGCAAGAAACTATCTTAACTTGCAACATTTACTGTATATACTGTTGATAATCAATATTGTGTTATTTTATTAAAGCCAACAATCTGTAATGTTGTTAACTATTGCTGCAACTTTGTATCTCTATTTATCATGTACATGATGTGGAGCTTTTCTCCCTGGGCATCCGCTGAAAAAGGACCTGCATTCAGTCGGAATTTCCAGGTAAACAAATGTAAAATAGAAATAAAAAATAAATAAATAAAAATCATAGTATCACTATTTTTTATATTTCTATAATGTAATAAATACTACTACCATTAGGATTTAATTATTAAATACATAGCAGTAGTACATTAAAACTGATATCTCCTTAAACTCTAATAAGTTCAGAATCTAAAATGAAAATTTGAATGAATGAATAAATGAATGATTGTGCCTATATGGTACTGAATTAATTAGATACTTCAAATGTTAATTAAGTGTGGCTCATGCAGGGGTGCTCCAACCACAATAACACATGCTTAGCACAACCTTATCTCTACTTATAAGTATTTAAATATAGGTGATGATGTGATACAAACAATGCAGAGTTACTAACTAGGTAACCCTCCAGCTCTTGCTGGAAATCTTGATTAAGCTGCAACAACTAATACACATATACACACACACGCTCACACACACACACACACACACACACACACACACACACACACACACACACACACACACACACACACACACACACACACACGAAAAATAAATATTTATATTACTATACCCTGACCGGTAGTGGTACGTATATATGGTTAGTAAAAACAAAAATTAAATAAATAAAAATAACTTCATCCCATGTTTAGAGTTTGTACCTCTGCAGCTGTCCATTAGCTTCTTCTTGTACTTGTTAGTCTTCTGCCATAGCCACCTGACCTAATAGAACTGGCTACTTGCTGATTCGCATAGTGGCCCAGTCAAATGCTTTTTGAGTGATGTTCCTGCTGGCAGGAAGAACTCTAATAAGGTGTGTGATGATGTGAGGTATTGTCAGCTATGCCAGGAGAAGTAGGGCAGTGGAGTTTTGTAAAGAATTATATGTCGTTTGTATATCAAACTGATTTGTACAGGTGCTTGTGTTAAAAATAAACCAACAATGGGTCCTGCTGGACAGAAAGGAAATACACCTGTATGTCAGATTGTATTGTAACTGTTGAAATTAATATATTATAAAAGAGGATGCTGGAAAAGAAGATATTAATCTCAGTCCAACTAACTTTGAAAAACAGTCTGAAATTAAATTACTTGGTTTAGGCCATAAATATTGTATTTTGCAGTTCTGATTAGTGCCAGAGACAAAATGTCTGAGAAAACCAGGACTAGGAATCCTACTGTATTGTCATTAGGGGTGAACTAATTGCTACCCTGGACGTATGGACACTTTTGAAATGGTTTTATAGCTTCAAGATGCTATAAAACATCTTAGCAAAGCTCTATGTGTGTGTATGGTAACACATATGTGTAAGATTCTGACTCAGATTCTAGTAAAGAGGTAGTGCGAGAACCAGAAGTCAAGTGACCAGATGTATGTGATCTCATTCTGTAATCCAGCAATGAAATGATGTTTTAAAACTAAATAGGACAGAAGTCTCAGGAAACTCTGTTTTGGAACTGACACCACCACCCACCCACTTCATCTTACCTTGCTTTACTATGTAAGTAGGAAACAGTAATTATTTAGATAAGTGAGGAAACTATAGTGAGATTATTTAAGTATTGTTTTATGTAAATGTATGACTCTTTCCATCTGTGCTATTTTTAATATTTCCTGTGAATAAAACTCTGAGAGAGAGAGAGAGAGAGAGAGAGAGGAAGAAATGAGTAAGTTCCATGTGTGCTCTTAAGGGAAATTGTGCTTGGTGCAGAGATCTGCATCTGAAAATACTGTGTGCATCTAACTTTGTTCCAAGTCAAAGTCCCTCACTGGTGCCAGAGGTGAGGATTGATGTTCCTTGATTACTGGTCCAGGAGATGTTACTACAAGGTGTAACCACCTTATTTTCCATTTGGAGTATTTCTAGTGCTAGGCTGTTTTGAAAACTGGTGTCGCAATGTTTTAAGAGCTCTTAGAATTTTTTTCATGTGTAGTAGCACAATTCCAAGCCTCAAACATGGGAAAGCCCAGTATTGTTTTTTTTTAAATACAATTTCATAATGTTTTAATTGGAGAAAGACTGTAGACCAGCAACCATTACCATGACCCACTCCTGACATGCCCCCAGCCATCAATGAATCATGGCCAAATAGTGATAAGTAGTGAGATGTATAATTACTGATAGCTACAATGTAGCATTAGCACTATTATTTACTCTGACAAGCAGTATCGCTCACCATATTTTCCTGAATTTGCCAGTTCTTGGATGACCTTCTACAGCCTTCCTCAAACTTTGATTTTGGAGATGATCATATTTTATCACATTAGGGACTCCTCATGTTCAAGTTGCAGTGACCCTGAATCAAGACACAACATAAAATTACATATACAAAATATAATTTGGGACATATGGTCTGAATTGTTAACCACTTTCAAGAATTTTGGTTTGTTAGTGAAAGACTAGTATCACAAATGCAGAGTAAGAATGTCACTCATTTTCTCTCTCTCTCTCTCTTTCTTTGACTATAATGTTGAACACTGTATCATGCTTCCAGCAATGTGAAAGAACATGGTGTGCAACACAATTTTTAGTGTGATTTTTATTTTAGTGTAGCACTTGTTCTGTTGCCAAATTTTCACATTAAAAATACGTTATGCTTCATCAGGCAGCATGGTGTCTTAGCAGTTAGGAGCTCTGCCTAAGTGTGGCAGGATCTAGGGGTTGATCCTGAGCTCCAGCCACTGTGTTGAGTTGTCAGGTTACCCCATTCCTCTATGAGTTTTATCTGGATAATCCTGTTCCTTTGAAAGAATGCTGGTTAATTGGCTTTAGCAGAGTGCCTCTATATTGTATTCATCCTTGCCTTGTGGCTCACATACTGGTAGACTGATTAATGAATTAAATTTAAACAATTATACACACAATAGTACCAGTAACCAAACAGTATATAACTATTCTTTTATCTTACATTTAAATAAAGGTAGTCCCCGGGTTACGGACATCCGACATGCGGACAAATCATAGATACGAACGGGCTGCCGCAATGTCAGGAAGAACGTAAACAAAAATAAAATTGTCAAAGTTGCCTAAATGTGTGTGTGTGTGTGTGTGTGTGTGTGTGTGTATGTGTGTGAGAGAGAGAGAAAGCTCAGAAGAGTGAGAGTGATGTGTGAATGAATGCAGGTATGAATGAGGAAGTTACTGTGTGTGTGAGATCCGGAGAGAGCAATGTGTGGGTGAATGCAGGTATGAATAAGGAAGTGACTGTGTGTGTGTGTGTGTGTGTGTGTGTGTGTGTGTGTGTGTGTGTGTGTGTGTGTGTGTGTGTGTGTGTGTGTGTGTGTGTGTTTAATACCTCTAAAGCTCTTCGAGCAAGAAATCTGGACAAAGTTGTAAATAAAAGTGAGACAACTGCCCGAAAATAGGGACAATTTTAATAAATATTGCTCTTGCAAACTTAGTAACTTGATAGAATACCATGTTTTGCATTAGCATGAATTTTCTGAAGGGTATGAATTCTGAAACGCAAATGTCTGTCATTATTTTCTAACTTCAGTCTTTAACTAACCTGTCAGTGCAAGAAATCTGGAGTAGGACTGACAAAATGGAGGACAAAGGCCTAAAAATAGGGACATATTTTAAATATTACCCTGATAAGCTTAGAAAGTTGCTAGAGTAACAGGATGTGTTTTAACACACATTTTTTTGTAGGATCTGAAGTTTGAAACTCAAATGTATGTCATTATTTAGTGCCTTCAGTCCTCAGATCATGCCGGTAATTTGTCAGAAAACACAGATTTGTATGAGGAATAGACCAAAAAATATGAGCCAAAAATCTAGACATTCTGCGAAAATCTGTACAGGTGAGAGACTTTTGCTAAACAACCACAATTTTATGAAAAATGGACCAAAAATATGAGGCAAAAATCTGGACATTCTGTGAAAATCTGTACAGTTGGGAGATATGTTTGGGCATGTGTGTGAAGTCCTTATAAACACTGCATTTAATAACAAGATGTCTTAAACCATCTTTGTTGATAGGAAGTAAGGAAGCATAGCTCATAGGAAGTTAGGAAGCATAGCTGCAGTAACAGTATTATATTTAAGATTTTTTTTGTTTGGAAGTGTTTCTAAAGTATTTCATATGCAAAGAAAAGTAAAATAAATGAAATTTGGCAACAAACTAAGTTGTCCCGGGACATCTTTATGGGAGGGTTAAGTTGATATTAGGGGGAGTTAAGTGGGTTGGGGAGGTGAAAGGGTTAAGTGGAGACAGGGATGGTTGGGAGGAAATGAGATAATGATGGGGAAGGACTTAGAGGTTTAGGCTAGTGTAGTTGGGTTAAGCAATCACATTTTGGCGTGAATTTTGGAACAGGTAGGCCGAGGGATGTGGAAACTGGTGCATAACTAGGAAATTTAATAAGAAGTGCATGTTCTGAGGAGGGCATAAAGGAATGCTTGAAGTTGATAAGTAGCCGTGATCGGGGTGACTGGGGATAAGTGAGGTTGAGGGGCTATTAGGTTGGGGTAGCTTGCTAAGTAGTTGGTAGGTGAAATTATGGGGAATTGGTTGGTTGATAGTTGATTTTGTTTAGAGCTTTGTTTGGGGTATTGTGTGGCCGTATAGTGTCTGCTGGGAGCAGTGGTGGTGTCTGCTCATTGGTGGTTGATTCACGGCAGTGCCTCCTTTTGTGGGCAGAGTGCTTGGGATTTTGCTGAAAGGGGTGCCAGTTGGCTACTGCTGGGGCTAGGGAGTGGTAGCTTGGTTCCCTGGTTGGTGTAGGCAGGAGCATTTTGTGTTGGCGTTGTAAAAAAAAAAAGAAAGAAAAAATGAGAAAAGAGGAAAAAGAGAGAAAAGGGGCTGTTGTGCGGTCCTTGCAGGGTTGTGCCCTTCCTTTTCGGCCACTAGTATTGGTTTTGCAGTCTTGCTTCATCTTGGTCGGTTTTGGTGGTGGTTTGGGGGTCAGAGGGAGCCGTGCCGGCCATTTCATGGGCTGTTGTTTCCTTGGGGGGAAGAGGTTGCTGCTGCGCATGCACGGAGTGGCAGCAGAGTTTCCTAGGTTATATATTTGAAAAAAGAAAAGTGAAAGAAAAAAAAAAACAGGGATGAGATAGTGGGCCTGCACTGGTATATGTCAGTGCAGCTGAGCCTACATGCTCATGGCTACTCTTTTGTTGACTCAGTCAGTGTCGTTTCTTTGACTCTTCTGCTTTCTGATTCCAGATGTTTCTTCTTCTGCATCTGAGTTGCACAGGTCTAGCCCGCGCTTGAAGAGATGCAGATTTTGCTAACCCATTTCATGCCTACATGTTTGCATAGACATTGCTGAGTGACACTCTGCCCAGTCAGATTTCAGCCCTGTGTGCTCCAGACTCCTAGAGGAAAACTAAAAAAAAAAAAAGAAAGAAAAGAAAAAACAATTTCAGCTTGGGTCTACATGTCAGACCTTTCATCTGTCATTGTAAACGATGTTCTTTGGACTGTTAGTGAGCTCCGGGTGCAGTCGGTAGGGTCTCCCTGGCTGGTGTGCTGCTGGAGTGTTCTCCAGTACCTCCTCGAGGACTTTCAGTGAAGGGTAATAACACAATCACACTTGAATGAATCCTTGGAAATTCTTACTCTGTTTTTTCTAAGCTCACATGGCTGATTTGGGAAAAGTTCCCTGTAACTGCACTACTGCCTAATATTTTAGCTCTATAAAAAGCAATTGGTATGCTTTCACATCCGGGCAGTAACCAGCTGTTTGAAACCAGCCCGGATTCATTCAAATAAATTGGCAGCTAAAATATGTATTTATCACTAAGCTTTCATTCAGCAACATTGTCTGATATACAGCAGAGAAAATAACTCCTTCAGGCATATTTACACCTCAAGTGATTTTGCAGCTGCATTCCTATTGTAGACCATAGGCTGTTTGCTAGAGCTCAGAAACCACTCAAATTACATTCATACTGTTAGCAGCAATTGCTCATACAGATGAGTGCTTACATGTCAGGCTAAGCAATTCTGCCTGTGCTACTTGGTTGTCAAGGTATTTAGAAATAAATGAAATTTATGACAACATAAATAAATATTACATGAACAATAATTCATTTCCTGCATTAGACAGAAGGCAAATGTCAACACAGTGTGTTTGCCATTGTGTAAGCGTTAAGGTGAAATCTTTTAATATTTTGTAGGTGGAATGGTTTTGAAATGAGTTCAGGTTGTTAATTCTGGAGGGTGTTTTTTTGGTTTTGACTTTGTGCTTGGCTGTGGTGGACACTGAATGCTTTGCCCATTTGAAGAACTGCAAATTTTTTTTCCCGCAGGCTTTAGGCTCAGAGTGTGGAGTTAGCTTGAGGTAGTGTGGTAGGCTGTGTGGGCTGAGTTGTGCAGACGTGGGGCTGCTTAAAATGTTGTTGCAAGCTGTCACTGTATATCCACCATACCTCTCAACTGTACAGGTTATTTTGCATGATGTCCGAATGCTGCCTCATATTTTGGTGTGTTCCTCCTAAAACAGGTGCTTTCTGGCAAATAGGGTTGAAGTCAGTAAATAATGATAAACATTTGAATTTGAGACTCCACATCCTTCAGAGGATTCATGCTAACGCAAAGCCCATTATTCAGTCAATTTGCTAAGTTGCAAGGGGCAATGTTTAAAATCTGTTCCTCTTTGTCCACACATCATTTTAGGCTTTGTCTGGATTTTGGCTCTAAGAAGTTGAGAGGTTTGATATCCACTCTGGCATTTTTTGGAAAGTCAGTTTATTCATTTTATAAAACTTTGTAGTCAGCTTCATAAGCGTTGTCACAAGGCTACCCGGGCAGTGAATACTGATAGGTCTCTTCATGTTTGGGGTTTAGTTGTAATGTACTCGACTGGTAGTTAAATTTATCATGGGTATTTGATAGGGTCATTGGAGGCATAGCTTCAGTTATGGCTGCTTTGTTACACATGTGAGTGGTGGTGGTACATTTCTTCCCAAGTTGGCAGGATAGGTCGCCCTTGAAGATGTCTTGGAATGTGTGTTATGTAGTTTGGATGATTTACATGTCTCTTCTTTCTTGCAGATGGGGTCTTGGAATGCTGCGGCTGTAATTTGGAATAGGTGTGTATAAGGTGGAGCTTTCTCTTTACATATTCGAGGGCTTACTTTTCTCCTTTTCTTTGTAGATGATGGTGTGCCGAGTACCAGTTGTGGCGATACACAGTGAATTCGCAGATGATGGAAGCAGTGGCGAGCGAAGAGGTTACACATGGGAGCACAAGTGGGCAACAGTTACTGATGGAAGTAAGTGGTTTTCAAAGTGGTTAAGTTCTTGGTAGAAGGATTTACACTGCTAGTCAGAGAAGGACGGGCAACTGAGTTTTGAGCTCAGGGTTAATTGGTTGTACAATTTGTTCTGTTAACTGTTCTGTATGTTATATTAAAGTTGAAAGTTGGCCCTGTTTTGAGCATTTACAGTCAATAGTGAAAGGGAGCAACAGCCACGGCCTTAGGTAAGAGTTTGGGTTCTGCAGCAGGCTTGATGAGGTTACAGGTAATGCAGTTTATTTAGTGCTCATTTAGGCATGTCAATGTGGACGGGCTTCAGGTAGTTGGCCCGGGGATGGTTATAAGCTAGACAAGTTCGGCTCTTTTCTTCAGGTAGCAATTATCACTCTTGTTCAAGGGGATATGAGTTATAGTATATAAAAAGAAAAAAGAAAAAAAAAAGAGGTGCTGGTGCCATATTTGTCTGCAGAGTTTGGCAAACACTTGAACTGTGGCAGTGGTCCTTGTCAGTGCCTCCATGTTAAGTAATTAGTATGTGTGCATAGAATTTATTGTTTTCTTTTCTTTGCAGAATGCTGAAGTGCGGATTGCTGAAGTGCAGATGGCATCAAGCGGTGGCTTGAAAGGGGATTTGAAAGGTGATGTTTTGATAGGATGGATGTTGCCACTGGAATGGGGTACAAGGAGGGTCTGAGTAATCACCTTAGTAAGGCACGTTAGAGCTCTGTGTTTGATTAATGGGAGCTGATTATTGCATTGGTATAGGGCGCAAGCAAGGAAGAGGTAGGTAGGGGAGTCAAAGGGAAAACATGGGGATGGTTATGGGGAGTGCGGGTATCCCACGGGATGAGTAGAGTCACGATATTCATAGGAGCACAGGAACTTATTCGGCTACAGCCATATGGCTTTTGTAAGTCAGTGAAGTTCAATCCTTGCTTTCTGGGAGCCTTGGGGTGTTGTATTCACTAAGCCAGTTGTTTGAAGCGTATGTGGGGGAAGGGACAATGAGGTGCTGGACAGGATGCCAGAGTTTGTTCCTAATGGGTGGTATCTGTGGGGTGACAAATTTGTCCCTTGAGTAGGTAGTGTTAATGTTGCATACCAGGTTAAGGTTTTACAGAGTAGCACAAGGATCATTTCACTTGGGGTTTGGGTGAATTTTATAGGTAGGGTTGTATGAAGCATGGCAGGTAGGTGGCTGTGTTGGAGTAGTTGTAGAAAATGGGTGCGTTGTTATGGGGGAGTTAGAAGGTTTAAAGGGAGCTTGGTTGCAGGATACGGCGGTTGTAAGACAGGTCTTAATTACCTTCTACTTGTATAGGTAACATAAAGAAAGAGAGCTTTCAAGGGAGAGGCCATGGACAAATGGAGATTAAGATGGTTTGGTAATGAGTGAATTGAGTGTGTATGGCCGGGCACATAGAGTACTCATGGTCAAGTATTTTCAGGAACTGGGTCAAGGGGTGCTGGAACTGGGTCAAGGGATGCTGGTTTTCCGACAAATAAGGTTATGCTACAAGTGACACAGTCCTGGGTGTGAGACGATACTAGTTTTGTCTGAGTGTCAATTTGAGTTCAAGGGGTTACAGTTTGTGGTTTTGTGGTTACAGATTGTCAATCCATTCAGATTGTGCCATGATTTCAGCTTTGAAGGAAGCGGGGTAAAAGGGTATGTATTCTCTTGATGGATGTTCTGGTGGTATAGTGTGGTCATGGTAATTCTACTTTAGGTAGTTTCCTTAGGGTCTGTTTCAGTGATGGCATGGCAAGGTGGATTTATGGCGGGATTCTAAGGTGCTTTACAAATGATGGGTACACCAAATAATGTTTGGCTTGACCTTTCCCTTTATGGGGAAGTGGGTCGAACAATTTTGGGTAAAAGGGAGGGGGAACAGCCTGGTCAGGCTGGTTGGCGGAGAAGAGGGATAGGCTTTCCCTCTTCTGTTCCACCTCTGGTGTCTGGATGTTCATTTCAAGGATCTGGGGAAAGGAAATGAAAAGTTGGAGGAAGCTTGCTGAATAGATAAGCAAGCTGAGGTAAGGATGCTGCTTATTTGGTGGAAGGTCATTCAATGGATGGTGTATGAAGTGAGATGGGATGCTGATTCATAGGTAAAGTAAGCGAGCAGAGGTATGGATCCTGCTTGTTGGGCAGGGTGAGTAGGTACACTGTTCCGATTAACATTACAATGAATGCTGTATGAAGTGAGATGGGACGCTACTTCATAAGTAAAGTAAGTGAGCAGAGGTATGGGCACTGCTTACTGGGGCAGGGTGAGTAAATACTCTGCCCTGATTAACATTACAAGGATGTTATGCTGTATTTAGAATCAATTATATCATGAATAGTTGTAATTAATGATTTGATGATCAAAGCTATGTTATGGAAATGTAATAAAGGTCGTCAAATGTCATTTTGTGTGATGTGTGTTATTGAAGAGGACCGGGACAAATACTAGACTGAGGCAAACATTTGACTATGTGACATTTAATAAGATCCACATGTACATGTTTTGCCTTACATACAAATTTGACTTAAGGACAGACTAAAAATGGATCTTGTCCTTAACTCGAGGACTGCCTATATACAAAAACTGGTGACAATATCCCACTGTTAGGTGGGAGGTTGGTGACATGGTTAAGGTATTTACCATATAGACATAAGGTGCAGGGTTTGATTCTTACAAATTTGCTAGATTAAAATGGCTCATAAGGGCAATTAGCCTAGTACTAGTCTATAAATCTATAAACAATAAATCTGTCAACTGCCACTGTAGAGATTATGTATGCAATTGTTTTATTTTTCCATTAGTGCTAACACTAGTCTGAAATAGCCATTGCAAAAAATATAATACAATGAAAAAAAACAAAAAAAAAAATATATATATATATATATATATATATATATCTATAGGTTTACTATCAAAATCAAGAATCACAGATTTGCGTGTAATTACTTAGCTGAAAATAAATGTCAAAAATAAAAAAAGTTATTTCATCAAAATTATGACAGTAGTAATGTTGATAGTTCTCAGTTTGATATTACTGAAATTACCAAGGTTGCCTCGACTTCTTGTGATTTTCTACTTAAGTTTTGCAGGCAGACAAGCCCCTGCATATTAGATATATATATATATATATATATATATATATATATATATATATATATATATATATATATATATATATATATACATATATATACATATATATATATATATATATATATATATATGTGTATACAAACTCCGAGATTGCACTACAGTGAGGAAAAAGGTAAATTTCCTGATCCTCACTGTAGTACGATCTTCAATCAGAACATCGACCTCATATGAGTGAATGCACACTGGCATTCGCTAAAGTAGATTCAAACATATTCAGATCGGCATTATGGAAACTGGGAACCATGCAGTCGACCATCCCAGCTCCACGTAACTGCCATTTCACATTTTGATAGCAACCTACATATATATATATATATATATATATATATATATATATATATATATATATATATATATATATATATATTATATATATGTATATACAGATATACACACACACACAGATCGAAAGCCCATAACATTGAAATTCAAAACACTGAGACTAAAATCCAAGGGAAGGAACAAGAAATTGTGGCAGCTCTGACGCAGTCAATGTTGAAGAGTGATAGGCCAGTGAGTTCCCATATGACAGAGCAACAACAACAACGGGTGACATAGAATGAAACTGGAGAGAATGAGCCACAGGAAGATGCTATAGAACTTTCTAAAGAATGCCTGCAGGAAATGGAAAACAAAAAATGCGCCTTCAGTTTAGAAGAAAATGAGCTAAGAGAATAGTTGCTTAATTTAATAGACATAGATAGACATATTAAGATCAGTGAAACAAATAGACTGCAGAAGGTCAATAAAACCCCAAAAGTCAGGAGTCTGATAAAACAAATGAACACCGTAAGTAGGACTGTCGATAGAGATACATGTGATATAACAGAAGTAAACGGGATATATTACTGTGCAGCTAAATTAATAACAAATAAAATTCTACCACAAGAACACAGGGTAGTGAGGGAAAGGAAAGGGAGAAATCGAATACCATCATGGAAATATCGAACAGCGAAAACTATAAAACAATTAAGAAAAGAAGTGTTTCTGTTAGAAGAGTATAGAAGAGGGATGAAATCAACAAAAATATCAGAAAGAGAGATGTAATAAAAACAATGTGCAGTATTATAAAGTATTGGAATTTAGCATGCACTATTGCAAATAATAAACTAAAAATATCAGTGCAGGCAGAAAAATGTAGAAGATGCACAGATAAATAAAAAGTAAAAGTACAAAATAAGCAATTTATTGATGACCCAAAAATGTTTTATAAAGAATTGGGACACAAGGGAAAAAGAATTGAAAGACCACTGAAAAAAGATGAAATCGATACATTTTGGAGAAGTATTTATGAAGATCCTGTGGAACATAACAAAGATGCTGAATGGATAGAAGAAGTAAAAGAAAGAATAAGAAGGTCAAAGGTACAGGATATGAAATGGGGTGAAGTAACAGCCAGAGATATTGAAACAAAGTTTCCAAGAAAAGCTAAACCCAAACATAAAACTACTGTTCAATCTCAGCCTTACTACAGGATATGTACCCAAAGAGTGGCGTACAGCAACAGTGGTCCCTCTCCACAAAGGTGGTGCCTCAACGGATCCTGGAAACTATCGCCCTATAAGCCTGACTAGCTTGGTCTGCAAAGCTATGGAAAAGATCATCATGGACCTCATAAATAAAGATATTGGGGACCTACAGACACTGGATCCTACCCATTTTGGCTTTGTTAAGAGCAGATCCTGCCTCTTAAATCTGGTTGATTTCTTCGAAACAGTCACCAAGGCATTGACGAGGGGAAGGTGGTCCACACAGCCTACCTGGACCTCGCAAAAGCCTTTGATACAATACCCCACTCGGGCATTATAGATAAGCTCACCAGCTTAAATATAAACCCCTATGTCACTAGATGTGTTGCAAACTGGCTCAAGGACAGAACCCACATGGTTAGAATTGCTGCAGCCATGTCAGACTCCAAACCAGTTACAAGTGGCTCAGTCCTGGGACCTCTCTTGTTCGGTATATATTTCTCAGAGGTACAGGCCAACACGGAAGGACTGTGGCTGACCAAGTTCGCAGATGACTGCAAACTGGGCCCCATAATCAACTCTCCAGCCAACACAGGCATCCTCCAAAAGGGCCTCATAGAAACAGGCAACTGGTGCCAGAGCCATGGCCTCAAGCTTAATGCCAAAAAGTGTATAGTCATCCCCTTTGGCAAAAACAAAGTGCCCACAAATTACCACATAGGTGGTAATCCATTAAGTACAGAAGAAGTAATTAGGGACCTGGGGACCCAAGTTGATAGCAATCTCTCATTTGACAACCACGTGGCCAAAGTGGTTAGAAAAAAGTTTATATAGCCCACCTAATCATGAAGGGATTCACATCTAGATCAGGGGAGGTCATCGTGCCTCTTTACTCATCCCTCATCAGGCCCATAATTGAGTACAATGCCCCTTTTGGGATGTACCTTACCAGACACCTGCAGCAACTGGAAAGACCCCAAAAGTACCTCACCAAGAGGATCAAAGGGCTCAAACAGATGCCATATGTTGCCCGGTTAAAGAAACTCCAGCTCTACTCAGTGGCATACTGCCTGCTCAGAGGCGATCTGTGCCTGACGTATAAAGCCATGTCCAACCCGGAATTAATGGACATGCTGCACCTCAGAAAATCCAAATCCCATCGAGCTACGTGCTCGAGAGACTTGAACCTCAGCACTGAAATAAATAGGACATGCTGGAGGGACAGATTCATAACCCAGAGGCTCCCTTCACTCTGGAATAAAATCCCAGTCCAGGTTAGGCAGAGTCCCTCATTGACTCTCTTCAAGAGGAATCTTGATAAGTGGATGGGTGATCGTAGGTTTACCCCTGGTATCACTTCTGTGTCACTGTTAGACAGAGGCACAGTATACTAACCTCGAAAAAGGGCATAGCAAAATTAATTTAAAATGGGTGGCGAAAGCCAAACACACTCTGGCTAGGCTTATAAATGCCTTAGGGCAGATAGCCTAGTATGAACCTATGAACCTATGAACCTATAAAGTTAAGAAAAGCCTCTAATTGGAAAATCCCAGTCCCAGATGCAGTACCTAACTTCTGGTTAAAAGTATTGACATCTTTGCAAGAAGATTTAGCCATGAGTAAGAACTATTTATATGCGCAGCCAGAACAGACACCAACCTGGCTAACAACAGGAAAAACAATGTTCCTGTTTAAGAGTGAACCTGCAAACTACCCTAAAAATTATAGACCAATAACTTGCCTTCTGAAGACACATAAACTATGCACTGGAACTGATGCTGACAGAGTTTTTAGTCATTTAGAAAACTCAATTATGGCAATAGAACAAAAGAGCAATAAAAGAAAGTCATATGGAACTAAAGATCATTTGCTGTTAAATAAAATCATAGTGGAGAACTGTGAAAAGGGGGAGAATCTAAGCATGACATGGATTGACTACAAAAAAGCATTTGATAGTATGGTAAAAGAGTGCTTAAAAATGTATAAGATACACCCTACACTGATAAACTACATTACAAGCAACCATGAAACAGGGACAAACCACTTTGCAGTTAAACCATGATAAAGAACAAATTATTATTCCAGGGATAAAAATCCAAAGGGGGTTATTCCAGGGTTACTCTCTGTCACCGTTGCTCTTTTCATAGTCCTTAACCCATTAACCAGCTTAGGTCATGGCTATTATTTGACACCCAGAAAGCAAGAAAGTGTAAAGACTTCTCATCTTCTCTTTATCGATGATTTAAAACTGTACAGCTCATCAGATGAGGAACTGAAAGCACAACTGCAAGTAGTCAAAACGTTTTCAGATGATATAAGAATGTCATTTGGTCTTGATAAATGTGCAAAAGCAACCTTTAAAGCAGAAAAGCTGCAGCAACAAGAAAACATCAGTTTGGGACAAGAATGTGATATAAAAGAACTTGAGCAAGAGGGAGTGTATCAATATTTGGTAACTGATGACGGATCAACAATAAAACATGAACAAATGTGAATAAAACTTAGTAAGGAATATTTCAGAAGACTTAAATTAATAGTGAAACAGTGTTGACATCTAGGAACAAAATTCAAGCTATAGATCAATTTGCTCTTCCTGTCCTAACTTAGTTTTGGAGTGACTGACTGGCCCCAACAGGTGTTGAATAGATTAGAAAGGAAATCAAGAAGGATGCTTCATGCTCATCAAATGATTTATAAAAATCAGTGCATACCAAGATTATATATTCCCCATTCCGAAGGCGGTATGAGCCTCCTTGAAACTGATTACATGTATAGATCTGCAATCGTGGGACTGCATACATATCTGCTGACCTCACAAGACCCAAACATATTGAATGTTTTGAAACATGAGGAGAATAAATCTAAAATGAATTCCCTTCTTAGTCTAGCAGAAACATGTCAGCGTCAAGCGGGAATGGAAATCAAACCAGACGTAGATAAAAATCAGGCAGCAACTGAATGTGCCAAAAAACAAAAAAAAAAAAAGAATATAAGGTGAAGGATCAGATGAGAAGGCAAGAAATGTGGAAGATGCATAAATATAGTTGCAAGTATAGAAAACTCCTGGAAGAACATCATGCTGATCAGGATTGAATACAGGAATGGTTAAGGAGCGGCAGATTCAAACCAAAAGATGAAAGGTTAATATTGGCAGCCCAAGATAGTGGGCTATGTACACGCTGGTTTACAAAGACCATTGAACATGATGGAGAAACAGACAAATGTAGGTTTTGTAAAAAAGAATTGGAAAGGGTTGCACACCTTGTTGCTGGTTGTGATATATTAATGGCAAATGGACTGTATACTGAAAGGCATAACAATCTCCCAGACTCTGCAAGCCCTACACAGGGTGCAGGACTAGTGCAGGAGCTCCAGCAGGCAATATGTCTGCCATGCGATCCAGGAATAACCTGTAGGGATGTGCATGAGTATTCCTGCACTAGTCCTGCATGGACTCAGTCCCTGTATGCAAATTACCCCATTTGCAGGAGAAATTCATGCAAATGAGGTGAATTTGTGATCCAGAAAGCTGGAAACCAGCTGTGCAGGACTAGTGTAATCTGCAGAAATGTACTCCATCAGTAATTTTTTATTTATTTATTTTATTTTTATTTTTTTATTTTACATTTGTTGACTGGGCTAGTCCAACTGGATATATGTCCATTTCAGTAGAGGCCCTGGGAGATAAGCTCCAGAAAAAGAATAATAATAGCAACTTCAGGTACAGTAATTATACAGACTTTGAGGGTGGGAGATTGGCCTAATGGTTAAGGTGTTTACCTTACAGACACAAGGTGGAGGGTTTGATTCTCACATGGTGTAACTGGCTAGGCTTAAAATGACCTGAAAGGCAGGTAGCCTAGTACTAAACTATGAACAATTGTTATATAGCAGCATAGCAAAATTATAATGTAACATATTTTTAAAAGAAAGAGTCAGAAAAGCAAATATTGGTATATATTAGGTAGAAACAAGTTCATACAGTCAAGAAGTTTACTATAGAAGTATGTAGTCTGTAGTGGTTCCTATGAAAGAGTAAGTTTTTACAGACTTTAATTAGCTTAACAGGTCCTATCTCTAAGGTTGAAGAAAGAGTTTGACATAAAATAGCAATAGTGAGATAAGTAGACAGTAGAGCTTTTTCAAAAGTAGTATAGAAGAAAGGGATGAGAGTTCACTGGGAAGCAGATTCCAGGTTTTACCCACGGTGTTGGAGAACAGTGAATCCCCCAGCCTTATTTTTGGATTTAAGTGTGGTTACTAGAACTTTATTTACTGAGCGAAGGGTTGTAAGAGTGTTATGGGGGTGAGAAGGCTAGTAAGTATTGGAGTATTACTGGGATGATAAATGATCTTGTGGGGAATAATACGGAGGTGAAATAGAAGCTGATTATGTAGTTCCAGCCATCCTAGTTGCTTTAGGTTTTGACAGTGGTGGGTTCTAAATGAGGAACCAGTAGCAAATCTTGCAATGTTATTGTAGGAGGTTGCCAGTTTGTTGAGGTTGTTTTTTGATAGATTGGTATAGATGGGTGAGGCACAGAGGAGGGTAGAGATAAGATGGGTATGGGCAATAGTAGTTCTAGCTATTGGCGTAAGGAAAAATTTAATCCTGTAGCGGGATCCTAGTTTTCTATTAACTGATTTTATAGTAGTGTTGATATGTGCATCAAAGTTAAGATTGTGGTCTATTGTTACACCTAAGAGTTTGGTGGTTGGGTCTGAAGATATGACAGTGCCATTATTGGATATAACTGTAAAGTCTGTTGGGGAGAACTTTTGTGTGGGGGTGAAGAGCAGTAATTTTGTCTTTTTGGTATTCAGGAGGAGACAGCACTGTAAGAACTAGTTTTCAACTATGTTAAATACTTTCGGCTACGTTACTCCAACCTTTGTCAGACATTTTCAAAATGCTGGTTGTGCCATTATATACTGCAGTTAATCCAACCAATAATTCAATTAATTAACCAATCAAATACTAATGCAAAATGTGCATAAAATTCTCTACTACACAAATACAATTTGATAATAAAACTACGTTGATATGAATATATAACTATATAAATATATTGCACAAACCATGATTGATATGTTCAATGTTCCTAAACTTATTATAATTATAAAATGAAACATACTATACAAATCCCTACTTACTATGATATATAAAACAGTATATGCATCAATAAATATATATAGAAAATAAAAAGCAAAAAATAAAAAATGAAAAACACATACAATAAGTAATTTATATATAAAAATACATATATTGAAATATAATACATATCAATCCACCATATAATGACAAGATAATAATACACCAAAATTTTACCTATTAAAAGACCTTAATTTTAAAATACTAGTGATGGAGATGGAATCATTCAGTCCTGGAAATTGTGTGGCATTTAAATATACCTGCCACCAATATTCTTTGGATTCTAATATAGTTTTCCAAGGACCTTTTCTAGGTGATGGAATCACTTGTTCCAATATTAAAAATTTTAAATTATGCACTGAATGTTGTACTATGTGTCTATATAATGCATTATTTTCTGAATGTCTACTAATATCATAAACGTGCTCATAAATGCGCTGCTTTAACTTACGTTCAGTTTTACCAATATAATAAGCTGAACATTGTGTGCATAATGCTGCGTATACTACCCCAGAGGTGTTACAATTATATCTTCCTTTTACTTGTATAAAATATTATTAATACATACCTGCTCAGTTTCCATAATATACGAGCAATACTTGCACATATTACATTTTCTCATAATACCTATTGAATTTCTTTGCATTTGTGAACAAGCGTTACACCAATCTTTAAGATTCCTATCTCTTTTATATATGATAGAAGGCTGTACTCCTAATAAAAGTGTAGTGAAAACTCCACCAGGCACAAATGAATCGAAGCTCCAAAGTAAAAAATGCTTTTAATAAGCACTTTCAAACTACTCCACAACAAAGACTGGATCAATAAGATAACAAGCAAAATAACGTATCCACATAGACGTTTTCGTCGCCAACTTCATCAGTTATACATCCATTTTGAAACTGAAATGCTTTTATATGCTGTTTGAATTTAGTCACAAATCTATTGTCCAATCATTTAACACATTAAATTAAAATTCATTTAATTGAATAATTAATTCATAAAAACTTTATATTAAAAACACTAGTAGGTAAATACAATTCTCTAAAACCATATAATCTCAACTTATAACCTATTTATTGTGGTTTGTCTAAGGATTTTAAAAACTTTTAATACCTTTAAATAAAACTTTTAGAATGTTTCTGTATTGTACATGATTAGGGCTTTTGGATCTGAAATTACAACGAAGCACCATCTTGTGGCCATAAAATAAATTACAAAGCCACACACTGAAACTTTGAGAATCCAAGAAAAAAACTTGTTTTTTTGACCAATATATATAAAATAACAATAAAAATAGACCTGAATAAAACTTCATTAAATTAAAGCTTGGCAGCCCTCATCTTCAAAACTGGGGCCAATGATACCATATCATTAAGCCCAAAATTACGATTTGCATCCAAAAAGAGCTGCCAGTACAATTCTTTATAATCAATAAGTGTCTCCCACATCCCACCTCTTGGATTAGTGGGAACAACTTCTAATACAAAAAATGAGTAACCTGTGGTATTACATTTTGTTGAATGCTTACTCAGTGCATTTTTTTCTTTCATCACCCTGACATCATATAAGTGCTCGTATATTCTCTGTCTGAGCTTTCTTTCACTCTTTCCAACGTAGAAAGAGGGACATTTTTTACAAACAGCTAAATATATGATGCCTTTGGTATCACAGTTAGCGAATGTGTTTAAATGTAGAGTCATTTTCCTTGCTTCTAAAACCATGGTTTCCCCACAAATAAAGTAGGTGCAATATTTACATTTCCCACACTTTTGTAATCCTTTCTTGGATTTGTCATGGTTATTGCACTTGTTGTTTTTCGTCCCTGCTTCAAGATAATTCTTGATGCTTTTCCCTTTACGGTATACATGGGTTAATTCTTTGTCAAAGATAGATTCAAGATCTGAAAATTTTGAAAAACTATCCCATTCCCTTGAAAATATGTTCCTGACAAAAGCTGATTGTTCGCTGAAGGTAGTGATTAACCCTGTCCCCTTTTCAGCAAAATTACCTGCCAACCCTGAATTGTGGGTCAGTATTTCTTCCTTCCCTAAAATGGGGGCAAAAGTGTCTGCTCTTTTTATATTAACTTCCTCCAACACCTTGTTGAACATCTCTAGAGGGTACCCTCTCTGAATGAAGAGGCTCTTTAAAAATTCAGTTTCCTCAAGAAAGACTTTATTGTCCGAGGTCATTCTGCTACACCTAACCAATTGCCCTTTCACCACCCCCTTCTTCTGATGGGGGGGATGGCAACTGGTATAGTGCAAATAAGAGTTGGAGAAGGTTTCTTTCCTGAAAATTCTTGATGACAATTTCCCCTCTTTTTTCTCTATATGAACATCAAGATATTTTAATTTCTGTTTATCAAAATTGCTGGTAAATTTCAAGAATGTAGAGGTATTGTTGACAAAGGTCAAAAGGTTGTTGAAATTTTCCTCACTACCCTTCCAGAAAAAACACAAATCATCTAGATACCTAGTGTAAAGGGAGCATTCGTTCATCAAAGGAGAATTGAGAAGAAAAGTTTCTTCCCAAAAGGCCATTATAATGTTGACATATGTGGGTGCACAATGTGCACCCATCGCAACACCCTTTTCTTGTTTGAAGTACTCCCCTTGGAAATAGATGAAATTGTTTTTTAATACAATTTCCATGAATGTTAGAGTGTTGACGAAATCAGTGTGTGTCAGTTTTTTGCTTCCAATTAATTTTTCTTCAAACCAAGAAAGGCCTAAATCATGTGGGATACACCCAAACAGGTCAATCACATCCATGGTTCCAAAGGAGGTATTTTCACTGTATAGTGAGGGTTTGATTCTTCTCAACAAATCCCAGGAGTCTTTTAGAACATTTTCACATCCCTCAAGTACATGTTTGATCTTGTGATCAACAAATTTTGCTAGAGGAGCTGTTATTGATCCTTCCGCTGACACGATGGGTCTGAGGGGTGGGTCACAGGCATTTTTGTGGACTTTGGGTATCCCGAAGATGCAGGGAATTTTTGGTTTATCTACGACCAAGAATTTGTAAGTATTTTGATCTATAGAACCCTGCATTAACATGTCGTGTAGTAGAACTTGAACCTTTCTGTATGCTATGTTCACTTCGTTAATGGATACCCTAATGTATTTGTCTGAATCATTTAGTAAGTCCAACATTTTCCCTTCATATTGTATTGTATCCATGACCACGACCCCACCCCCCTTGTCAGGTTTCATTACTCTCAGGTTGTGATTTTCACTAATAACTCTCAAAGTGTTTTTCTCCTCCTGGGTTAAATTTGAATGAAAGGTTCTTGTTGTCAAATGATTTCTTATTTCATGTTCAACTTTTAATTCAAAGTTCTTAAGTTGGGGGTGAGTGGGAGGGTTGAATGTACTTTTCCGCTTCAAACCTTGTCCTTGATGATCAAACGTTTTGTCTTTAAAAAAAAGTTCCAAATTCTTTTTCCGAATAAACAACTTGATATCTATCAATAATTTGAAGATATCCGTTTTTTGTGTAGGAACAAAGGTGAAGCCTTTGGAAAAAAGGTCAAACCAACTCTTGTCAATACTGACACTGGAATAATTGTGTATGTTGAACCCATTGAAAGTCCAGGTATTCAAGTTGTTGGTAATACCAACTTCTAGTTCCAACCTTGACGTGTCGTCTGATAAGGTCTCCCTCCCCTGTAGTTTTTTGAATTGTAGTAAACCTTACCCTGCTGCATGAGCCTCTCTGATCTCCTTAATGGGGGATACTCATCTGTCTCTAGTATTTCTTCTTGTTGTTCTTCAATGTCGGTTTCCCCCCATTCTCCTTCATAATTATCCTCCTTCCTCCATTTGCCATAGCCATTCCTGTGAATAGTTCTAGGTCTAGGGTAATGAGTTTTGTTTTTGTATTCCACTTGGTCTCTTTTTATTTTCCCTATCTTCCTGTTCTGAACCTCCTTACATTTAGTGTCAACTTTTTCAAAAACATTCTCATATTTTGTCTTGTTAGCCTCAACTGTATATAACAAATCATTTGTAATAGCTTTGTTAATTTTCTCTATGTCGCCATGCAACTTTTGCATTAACCTTTCATTATTGTTAATTATAGCTCTCATTATATTTAAACCACAATTATCAAAAATTGAAGTAAGCTCAGTGTGAAATTCAGACCCTTCAGTAACATTGTTAGGGTATTTGCAAACCCTTAAGCCCTTAGGTACAATATTTAAGGTAATACAATATCTAAGATAATCATTGTCAATTTCAAGCGTTTTATACTTTATCAGATAAAATTCCAAATTATTCAAAAGTGTAGCAAAGTTAGTGTTACTATGTTTAGATGGACTGCATTGAAGTTCAAAGCTATATTTAGCTTTGAAGCAGTCGGAAAACAGTTTCTGTGTACCTGTAGTAAAATTAGACTTGTCCGTGCAGGCTTGTTGCCGTTTTCGCTGACTTTTCGGTCTTACAGAAACACCCTCTGCTCCATTGCTATTAGTGTTCATTTGATCCACCGTGATGTGCGGAAAGCCATCTAAACTGTTTTCACAGTTTAAATCTTCTTCTATTAGAAAAACGTTACTTGCATCTTCGCAGGTAAATACATCCGTTTCAGTCTGCTTCCGATTAGCTTCCTGGTTCCCCGGGAGTTGTGTAAAGGCAGCAAGGGAAGCAAAAGACTGGCTGAGCGGTGTCAGCAAGGCAACCAACTGCGTGAGTTGCCCAATTAACTTCCGTAGTTCCCCAGTCTCTGAACTCTTGGGAGCTGGATCTGTGCTCGGCAGCGGCTCCATGAATTGTGCATAATGCTGCGTATACTACCCCAGCGGTGTTACAATTATATCTTCCTTTTACTTGTATAAAAATATTATTAATAAATACCTGCTCAGTTTCCATAATATACGAGCAATACTTGCACATATTACATTTTCTCATAATACCTATTGAATTTCTTTGCATTTGTGAACAAGCGTTACACCAATCTTTAAGATTCCTATCTCTTTTATATATGATAGAAGGCTGTACTCCTAATAAATTTGCCAATAGCACATCGCCCTTAATAAAAAAACTATTTTTTATAATCAATTCCTTTATACACTCCGAGTCTTGCATGTAAGTAGTGATAAATGCTGTATTAGCCTTATTAAATGAACCCACATTTGGATGAGGGGCATTACTGAAATTATTTTCACCCATTACTCCAGTGCATTGCACAATGACATTATGCACCAAAGATTGTGGAATTATAATTTCAGAACCTTCCAATAGCGGTCTGTAAAAAACACTTTTTCTCTTGGTTACTACTTCATATAATATAGGTTCAACAAAATACTCTGGATATTCCCTATTTAAAAACATATTAACTATATGCTGACATTCATTCATAAATTCATCAATGTTAGAAACCATTCATGCTGCACGCACTAGCTGCCCTTTTAGAACTGCTTTTTTTACATGTTGAGGATGATGACTACGAAAGTGTAAGAATTTGTTAGAATATGTCTTCTTACGATAAATATTAGCCTTTAATTTATTATGCACCCAATCCTTTTGTAAAAGAATATCTAAATATGCTATACTATTTCTGTCTGACTCATATGTAAAAATCAAAAAATCAGTAGTGGAGTTAATATATTTTATAAATTCTTCAATTAGTTCTGGAGGCCCATTCCAAAGGAAAAATAAATCACCCAAAAACCGACTATATAACTGTATATATTGCTTAAATTCAGATGGGAACAAAAATCTATGTTCCCAAACTGCCATGATGACATTTGCATATAACGTACCTATGGGAGAACCCATTGCTACTCCCTTAATTTGTTTGAAGTAATGTCTATCATGGTAAATATAATTGTTGGACAAAACAAGTTCTAAAAGATCTACCAATGTATTAAGCTCACCTTGGGGTGTAGGTATGATTTCAAAAAAGAAATCAGTGAACCAAGTAATGCCCAACTGTTGTGGTATGCAGGTGAATAAATCTTTTACATCCACTGTGATGAATACAGTTTCATCAATTTTATCAATAGGTAAGATATTTACCTTAGTAAGAAAATCCCAGGAATCACGACAAATATATTGTAAGTTTTTTACTTTATCTTTTAACTTCATATCAATATATTTCGCAATGTAATAAGTTTTTGAACCACCACCATCTACTATGGGACGCATAGGTGGATGCTGCACGTCCTTATGCAGCTTGGGTGCTCCAAACATTACAGGAATCCTAGGATTTTTTACCTGCATATAGTAAGAGGCTTCATTGGTAATTTGCCCCTGCCATAACATATCCTCAAGCATATAATCAATTCTGGAATAAGAAATATTAATCTAATTGATGGATACTTCAGAATATGCTTCATCATACAAAATATGCAACAGTTGTTGATTATAATCAAATACATTCATGATCGCAAGTCCACCCCCTTTATCAGGTTGCATGATGCAAACATCATTGGTAGCTTTTAGTTCATTTAAAATATCTTGTTGATCTTTTGAAAAAGTTATTAAATTGACATTGTCATTTGTTATACTGCAACAAATGTCTAAAGTCAAGCTCACATATTTCTTCAAACAATTTCATTCTAGGATGCAGCGGTAGATTTTTCAAACTGGGAACATACATGGAATTAGTTTCCATGCTTGGGGCTCCTTGAAGCAAAACCATTAAATTCATTTTCCTTGTGAACAGCTTTAACTCAATTAATAAGTCAGTAATTTTGGCCCTTTTCGCTGGTACATAAGTAAGGCCCTTACTAAAAATATCAGCATGCTCAATAGTTAAAATAGCTTGACTATAATTATAAATATGATAATCACCAGTGGTACTAGTAATAAGCTGATAGCCATTGTCACCGTCCAAAAAATTATTATTAAAACTTACAGCGTTCAATTGTAATTTGTGAATCTGCCCTCTGCCTCCTCCATGTTCTCATGTTGTTGTTTCTCAATCTGTAACCCTCCTTGTTCCGAAGTCGCTCCGAGTGACGAAGATTGTTGTTCTCTAAAGGGAAATGTTGAATATTATTATCCTGATTATTTTGCACTTGTGCGCCATTGCTATTCACGGGAGGAAACACAGCCTCTGTTTGATCATCACATTCATGTGCTCGCGATGGTTTTGGATAGGCTCGACCTTTGGAATAATCCATCTTGTCCCTCTCCAATTTACGGGTTTTTCTTTCCACCACGACAGTACTATATTTGTCAATCTGCGTGAAAATCTCAAAATACTGATTTTGGCAAGCAGAAAATGCTGTTTGCTGTTTGATTTTGTTATCAAGTTCTTCTATTTTAATGTTTAGTTCATCCATCAGTATCACATTATGCTTTATTAATACCTGGAGAAACTCACGCCCCTGCCGATAAAATAATTGCACCAAGTCCTTATGCAAGGCACTGTGCTCTTTCAAGCCTGTCGGATATTTCCAGTATCTGAGACCCTTAGGCACCTGTTGCCTTTTTATACACTCATTAAAATATACATTTTCATGTACAAGTTTCCGATATCACCATACTAGATCATGAAATTCATCCAGCATAGTAGAGAAACTTGGAGTGCTGATATTCCTCACCATACCATTATGTTGCACTTGATTTAACCATTGGTGCAACTGAAACAGATCATTATTAGTGCCATCTCTTATTGCCCCACCAGGCTCATGAACCTGTATCTGTCCCGGCGGCATGCTATCCAAACTTTCAATACTGTCCAATCTGTTATTGCCAAAATCCGGTAACCTTGTGGCACCATTATTACCAGAAAGCTGCTGTATTAGTTGAGTTAAACTCATAATCGACTGTTGCAAATTATCAAATTCTGCTCTAGTTACCACAGTTGCCACATCTTGCGTGCTGCCAGAAGACATACCAGACCATAAAACAAATCACGAACTATGAAGAATAAATCCAGAAGCACAATAGCAAAAACGGACAACTGAAAAAAGTATACCACTGTATATTGCGACAAAAAAACAAATGAAATGGTAAGTGCTTTCGGCTGCGTTACTCCAGCCTTCATCAGACATTTTCAAAATGTTGGTTGTGCCATTATATACTGCGCCATTATATAAATATATTGCACAAAAATAGAATCCAAAGAATATTGGTGGCAGGTATATTTAAATGCCACACAATTTCCAGAACTGAATGATTCCATCTCCATCACTAGTATTTTAAAATTAAGGTCTTTTAATAGGTAAAATTTTGGTGTATTATTATCTTGTCATTATATGGTGGATTGATATGTATTATATTTCAATATATGTATTTTTATATATAAATTACTTATTGTATGTGTTTTTCATTTTTTATTTTTTGCTTTTTATTTTCTATATATATTTATTGATGCATGTACTGTTTTGTATATCATAGTAAGTAGGGATTTGTATAGTATGTTTCATTTTATAATTATAAGTTTAGGAACATTGAACATATCAATCATGGTTTGTGCAATATATTTATATAGTTATATATTCATATCAACGTAGTTTTATTATCAAATTGTATTTGTGTAGTAGAGAATTTTATGCACATTTTGCATTAGTATTTGATTGGTTAATTAATTGAATTATTGGTTTGATTAACTGCAGTATATAATGGCACAACCAACATTTTAAAAATGTCTGATGAAGGCTGGAGTAACGCAGCCGAAAGCGCTTACCATTTCATTTGTTTTTTTGTCACAATATACAGTGGTATACTTTTTTCAGTTGTCCGTTTTTGCTATTGTGCTTCTGGATTTATTCTTCATAGTTCGTGATTTGTTTTATGGTATGTTAAATACTTTTTGGGTGAGGGAGTGGAGTTCAGGTGAAGAGGTAGCGGACCATATTAATGTGGAGTCATCTGCTTATTGTATACAAGTAGCTTGAGGAATATTTACATTTATATCACTGATAAAAATTGAGAACAGGAGAGGGCCCAAAAGTGAGCCTTGAGGGACACCGAGGGTAATAGGTAGGTGTGAGGATAGATTATTATCCCAAAGCACAGCCTGTTGCCTGTTTTCTAGGTAGGATTTAAACCATTGTAATGCCTGTGTATCTAGTTCATAGATTCATAGGTTGGTACTAGGCTATCTGCCCAAAGGCATTTATAAGCCTAGCCAGAATGTGTTGGCTTTCGCCGCTCCCCTTAGATTAGTTCCCTGTGCCTCTGTCCAGCAGAGCCACTGAAGTGATCCCCAGGGTAAACTTCCTATTTCCCATCCACTCGTCAAGGTTTCTCTTGAAGACTGTTAGTGAGGAGCTCTGCCTAATGTAGATTGGAATCTTGTTACAGAGCATGGGAAGTCTCTGGGACAGGAATCTATCTCTCCAGCACGTCCTATTTATTGTTGTGGTGAGGTTTAGATCCCTGCAGCATGTGGCTTGAGGGGATATGGTTTTCTTTAGGTGGAGCATGTCCATCAGTTTTAGGTTGGACATGGCCTTGTATGTCAGGCAGAGATCACCTCTGAGTAGGCGGTATACAACCAAGTACAGCTGAAGTTTCTTCAGTCGAGCTGCATAGGGCTACTGTTTGAGGCCAATGATCCTCTTGGTGAGGTACTTCTGTGGTCTTTCCAGCTTTTGCAGGTGTCTTGCAAGGTACATCCCAAATGGGGCATTGTACTCTATGATGGGTCTGATGAGTGATGCGTAGAGGGGCGCAATGACCTCTTTTGATCTGGACACAAACACTTTTGTGATTAGGTGGGCCAAATAGAAGGATTTTCTAACCACTTTGGCAATGTGATTATCAAAGGAGAGATTACTGTCTACATGGGTCCCCAGATCCCTTATTTCATCTTCCGTATTTAGGGGGCTACCACTTATGTAGTAATTTGTGGGTAATTTGTTTTTTTTTTCCAAAGAGGATGACTATGCACTTTTTGGCATTTAGTTTGAGGCCATGGTTTTGACACCAGGTATTTGTCTCAGTGAGACCCTTTTGGAGGATTTTTGTGTCAGCCGGAGAGTCAATTATAGCCTCTAGTTTGCAGTTGTCTGTGAACTTGGACAGCCATAGTCCTCCTGTGCTTGCCTGTACCTCTGAAAAGTATATGCCGAACAGGAGGGGTTCTAGCACTGAGCCCTGGGGAATGCCACTTGTAACTGGTTTAGAGTCAGACCTAGCTCCTGCAACTCTTACCATGTGGATTCTGTCCATAAGCCAGTTGGCAACCCATCTCGTGATGTAGGGGTTTATATTCAGGCTGGTAAGCTTGTCTATAATACCAGAATGGGGAATGGTGTTGAAGGCCTTTGTGAGGTCTAGGTAGGCTGTGTGTACCACCTTTCCCTCATCTATAGCCTTGGTAACTGTCTCAAAGAAGTCCACCAGGTTTAGGAGGCATGATCTGCCCTTAACAAAGCTGAACTGGGTAGAGTCCAGTGTTTGGAGGTTCCCAATGTCTCTGTTAATGAGATCCATGATGATGATGTGCTCCATAGCCTTGCAGACCAAGCTAGTCAGGCTTATAGGGCAATAGTTCCTGGGGTCTGTTGTGGCTCCACCTTTGTGGAGCAGAATAACCGTTGCTGTGTGCCACTCTATGGGCATGCAACCTATGAAGAGGCTGAGTTTGAACAGTGTGTTTAGGTGAGGGGTTAGTTCATCTTTGAGCTCATGTAGGACGCAGCCTGGGGCACCTTCCAGTTCCATTGAGGCTGTGTTTCTGGCTTTGGAGAGGGCTGTTGTAACCTGAATGTCTGTGATTTCAGGGGCACTACATTCTTCTGGTATGGTTATAAGCCCTTTTGAGGGTGAGAGGGGGTTGAAATTTGCACTGAACCTGTCTGCTAGGATGTTAGCGATATTGGTCGTTTCAGTGTATTTTGTGCCATTCTGCACTAAATCTGAGCAGATCTGGGAATTACCACTTAGATTCTTAACATAGCTAAAGAATGCCTTGTGGTTATCTTTGGAGTCCTTGGCAATTTTTCTTTCGAAGCTAGCCTTGGATGATTTTATGAGGGATTGTAGTTTCTTGCTGATACTGATCAGGGATGTCTTCCCCTCTTGGGATTTTACTCTTTTCTGTACTAGTTTCCTCCTTCTATTGTATAGCTTGTTTATGGCAGGGGTCCACCAGACTGGTTTCCTTTTCTTGGAGGAGTGAGTCTTGGTCTTGCTTAGGATTGCACGATCCATGCTTTCTTAAAGGTGCCCATAGAGTGCATTAGTAAAGGATTTTGCAGCTTGGGCAGCATTATCGTTTAGCATGGGGGATTTGAAACTTTCCACCTCGGTCTTAAGTACCGTGAAATTTGCTTTTGAAAAGTTTTTCACAGTGGTTTCTTTGACCAGGGTTGGGGGTGTAATTTGGATATCCAGAGTATTAGTTTATGGTTAGATCTAACCAGCGAGGGGTTGACCTCCGGTGTGGAACATCGGTCACCCATGTTGGTGATGACCAGGTCCAATATGTTGTCACCTCTGTGAGAGGAATTTAAGTATATTTGTAAGTAGGTGATAGTTAACCATATCAAAGCCTTTTGAGAGGTTGATAAAAAGTGCAGAGGATAGAGTATTGTTGTTACAATTTTTGTTAATGCAGTCAGAAAAGGATAAGAGGGTCGTGGTGGTACTATGGAAAGGCCTAAAGCCATGCTGGCAGTTAGCTAGTAAGTTATTTTGGAGTAGGTGGTATAGTAGTTGATGGTGTATGCATTTTTCCATTATTTTTGCTAAAGGAGAGAGTAAGGCTATTGGGCGATAGTTTGAGAGTTCAGTCGAGTTGCCGCCCTTATGTAGTGGGATGATGTGTGAGATTTTCCAGATAGATGGGATGGTTCCTTCAGTAATGGAACTATTTATTAGGATGGAAATAGGAAAAGCTACAACTTTTGCTGCTATTTGCAGATATTCTGCTGGTAGAAGGTCAGCAGAGGGGGTACATGGTTTGAGTTTTTGAAGAAGGGTGCAGATGAGGGATGTTGGGACTGGTTGTAAATGAAATGAGGGAGGTAAACTAGTTGTGACGGATGACACGCTTGTGCTAACAGGTGGTAATGAATTAGCTAGAGATTGGACGGCCTCAGTAAAGAAGGTATTAAAGGCATCAGCGATATGCTTAGGATTCTCATGGGTGGACCTTGATGATGTAGGTGTTTTGGAGTGATCACGATGTAAGAGACTATTTATACCTGTCCAGAATTTTTGTGGTTTATGTTGGTGAGTTTGCTGGATATGATAGTAAAAGTTTTTTTTGTCTAGAAGTATTGATTTTTTGGTAGCATTTCTCAGCTATCTAAATATTTGATGATCTGTTGGGTTTTTAGTTGTTTGCCATTTGGCTCAGATTTTATTTCTTAGTAGAATTTTATTCCTTGTCTCTTTTGTAAGAGTAGTAGTAACGGAGTACACTTCTGCAAATTACAAAACGGAGCCATGACAGCTCCAAATAAAGGGTGGCTATCATGTAGAAAGCATGCCAATGGCCAACTATAAGGCCATTGGCATGGAAAACATTTGCAAAAATAAAAAAAATCAACTTTTATTTTTTTGGTCGATCTCGGCTGTTTAAGCGTAGGGCAGCAGCGCGCAAATGGGATCAGGTGGAAAGTAAGAAAAAAAACATAAAATAAGCATTCTAACCAAAATCACTATTTTGCTATTATACTCAATAGCAGGCAGAACACAACATGGCCAGTTAATAGTGGTTGCTAAGAGGGGAGGCTCAGTGTGGGACATGTAACTATGCATTAGCAGGCAATCCTATGCAAATGAGGGGAATGATACTGAATCTCAGATTTCCCCTCAATGCTAGTCAGTACCCAACAGTGTAAGAGCAGGAATAGCCTGGTGCAAGCCTAGGAGTTAGGTGACATCATAGGGGTGTGTGTCAGGCATAGTGTAAGCGGATTAGAGCCCTGTGGCTCGGGTTTGCTCTTAGCTTAACAGAGCTAAGGAAGGGGGGGGTGTCTGAGGCTGCCTAGCACTCTTTACATTGCCTAAGGGGATGTGCATGCCACGCACCGAGTTTTAAAGGAAAAAAAAAAAGTAAACCAGAAAATAGCAGCTCTGTGCACATTTGAACACTGTGTTTGTGCAGCGCACCCCCGGGCTTAAACAGGAAGGCAATGGGAAGGGAAAACAGCAGTAGGAAGGTAATCTAGGAGAACTAGCATAGCTGGCAGGTGAAATGTATCAGAATCATCCAATTACACATGCAGCAGACCAGCCCAGCCCAGAACACTACTATAAACTTTGCAAGCACCTTTCCCTCTGGTTTTTCCCATGCTCTACACCACCTGTGTATACAAGCAGGGAACTTTTAACAAACAAAACAACAAAATGATAGGGGCTGCAATAGCTTTCATACAACAACATGTGGAAGAGGCTGAGGGTGGTGGATGTGAATGCTGTCGACCAATCCACAGTGAGGAGATGGAGAAAAATGTACAGACCCAGGGTAACCTACCAGGAGCTACATGAGCTGGAGATAGTGGAGCGCTATAGGGTGGACAGGGAACTCCTACAGCAAATTGTTGAGCTGTGCCAGCCATGCCTGACACACAGAACTAACAGAGGGGAATCCATCCCAGTGGATACCAAGGTATGTGTAGGCCTAAGAATACTAGCCACAGATACCTTCCAAAGGCCAACTGGGGATATGATGGGGTTCTCACAGGTATCAGCATCCAGGGTACTCTACCAGTTCCTGGATGCCATGTCAACACATGCCGGTGAGCACGTATATTTCCCCAACACCTGTGAGTTGTTGGCCAGCAGTATGCATCTGTTCCACCAAACAGCAGAATACCCTGAGGTAGTGGGTGCTATAGACTGCCCTCACATATACATCAAAGCACCACCTGGTGAGCAGGGTAGGCTCTACATCAACTGCAAGGGCTTCCCTTCCATCAACTGCCAGGTCATGTGCAATACCCAGGGCATAATAACGAATGTGTGTGCTGGCTGCCCTGGAAGCTATCATGATTCCCACATCTGGCATCTGACGCAGCTGTACCAGAGATTTGCCAATGGGGACATCCCTTATGGTCACCTAGTGGGGGATCCTGGTTATGCACTGGAGCCATGGTTGATGACACCCATCAGAAATGCACACACACCCGAACAAGAACTCCATAATGAGGCACACGCGCAGACCAGAATTATAATAGAGCATGTGTTTGGGTTGCTGAAGTCACAGATCCCATGCCTGGACACATCCGGTGGAGCCTTGCAGTACTCACCAGCTACATGTACCCAAATTGTCCTCGTATGTGCCATGCTATGCAATATAATCCTGCAGAAACAGCTGCAGCAGGAACAGCACGAGGCAGGGCCACACCGTCCCCCTCCATTGCCAAGGCCTGCACAGGCACAGAGTGACATGGAGAAGGAACAACCTGAGCCTGCCCCAGTAGGCAGAAGGAGGTGTGCCCAGTATGCTCTGGTCTTGGCAAAGAGGCAATGCATAGCACATACACTGACACAGGAGGGACCTAGGGAATGGCACCTCTCTCGGACTCACACAAACAGTAAAAGGGATGCCAAACATGACACTACCTATGCTCAACCATGTGTAGGGAGTGTACTATGTGCATCTGACATAGGCAGCCCTTCAGCACCACCCTCAATACTGGCACACCCACAAGGTATGTCACTCAACCTACCAATTGCCGAATGTAGTAGTATGTGTTGTTACCTATATCTATGGTATGGATGTGAGCATGCAAGGGAATCGGGTGGCTGAATGTGATGCCAGCAGATAGTAGACACCTATAGTGGCAGCATGAGATCTGTAACAAATACAGGTGTCAGCATAGTAGCTAGTACTACACATGGTAACAAAATGTGCTGGGCCACAGGTGTGTCCATTTGACACACAATATACCAGTCAGGGAGGTTCACATACTCAACAACAGTCAGAGCCAGCAGGACAGGTGTAGACAAACACAAACAAAGGCTGTGCTAAGGCCACTGAATGATGCCTATGGGTAAGCCCCCTCCCGGCCTACACAGACAGACTACATCAGGTCAGGCAGTGGGATGTTAGTTCTGAAGGGAAGGAAGTCAGAAACTAATATGTAGGTCAATGAAACATAGGACTTGTAGTACACTGACATGCCTCTAGTCAGCATGATAGGTTAGAAAACATAATGAAATGGAGTACCTGACATACCAGTACAGTCATAGCAAATGTGTAAAAGTGTCAGGTGTGCCCCCTCAATCCTGTGTAGCAATGTTGAAACATTCAGGTTTGCCCCCCCATTATCCTATGTAGACAGTAGTAACAGTCAGGTGTGCCCCCCAGTCCTATGTAGACATGTAGTAACAGTCAAGTGTGCCTCCTAACACTACTTAGACATGTAGTAACAGTCAGTGTGCCGCCCATCCTATGTAGAAATGTAGTACCGGTCAGGTGTGACCCCCCAATCCTATGTACAAATGTAGTAACAGTCAGATGTGCCTCCCAATCCTTTGTAGCAATGTAGAAACAGTCAGGTGGGCCCCCCATATCATATGTAGACATGTAGCAACAGTCAGGTGTGCCCCCTCAATCCTATGTAGAAATGTAGTAACATGTATGTATAGGTATAATTCCAGTGGAGCACAGATGCCCAGAGGTGGCCAAGGTAGCAGGATAGATTGTAGCATTTGCACAATATGCAGGTATGTGTGTGTTAGGTTGGTGTGTGTTTCGTATTGTGTGAGTGTGGTCAGTATGTATGCATGTTGAGGTATGACCTTGTCGCCAATGCCCACTACTGCTGATGACAGGGCCAAGTCCTCACAACTGCAGTGCCAAAGACAATTCCCACCAGTATAAAACATGCTAGAAGTAAGCCATTGTAAGTGTATGGTGGTAACATGTGTCACCATCTGAAAGATTGACATGGCATAGCTATTGGGCAAGATATACAAGCAGTACACATGGAAAAGTACCCCACACATACAGTATATAATGTGTAACTGTGAAATGGACACATCCTTGGAATTGTGCATACAGGTATGCATGACATCATCTGGGCCTGTAGTAGGAGATACCGGTGCCGTCTGCCGAACACTTGCAGATCACAAAAGTGGTAGGACTGATGTATTGGGAAACAGCTGATGTACCTGCACATGCCAGCATAACTGGAATGCCCCATGCATATCTGTGCATCAGATGAAGTAGTGTCCGTAGCACACATGCACCCAGCTCACCCAAACACCACCCACAGGTACCTCTCTGGTTGTACCCCTGCTGTGGGGAATGGGTACAATATGACCCTGCCTGTATATGGCAATAGCGAAAGAATGCAGCATGCAGTACAGGTGTCCCATGCAGGTGTGTCCCTAGCCATAGGTAGCACCCTGCCAGCATCCACACCACCTGATCAAGACTGATAGAAAGTATTGGCATGAACACCTAGCATACCTACCCTGTCACCACAGGGGAATATACTGTATGGCAGTCTGAGACTGTAGGACTGACAGAATGCAATGGCCTGCCACAGCTGGTCCACATCAATACCAAATGGCCTACAGGCCTCTGCCAAAGGCCTGTGTCTCACACGTAATGCCAATGCATGTTATATCATGGACACCCAAATAACAAAATAACACACTCCACATAAGCCATATGCAAGGCCATGTGGACAAACCACAGTAACATGTCCACCATGTCCCACTGCATGAACTGTGGAATAACACCAAAACACAGCTGTGATGAGGTAATAACTATAGGGAAAGCATCAGCGAATGTATGCATAATGTATGGAAGAGGATAGAATAATAGAGGGGGGTGGGAGCATGGGTAGCATGGAATGTGCAAGGTCCGACACACAGCTGTGTGCACACGCTATCCCTGGCTGCAAACAGATAAATGGGTGGTTACATACCTGCCCATACACCACAATGGGGGCAATGTCCTGACTCATGGTCCCTTCCTCTGGGTAACCTGTGTAAATATGTACAGCTGTGAGGTATTGCCACAGCAAGATAAGGCCATACTGTCATGTTAATGGATGTACAAGTATGGGATCCTCTGCCAGCACTGTACCAAGGTGATGAACCAGATATAGAGACCCAACAGTAAGTGTCTGCAGCTCTTCCTCCAGAATGGCATAACTTACCATGAATATGTAGATGTCTGCCCACAATACTGGACACAGCTGCAGTCACCCTTGTCCCCTAGGACATCACTGTGAGCAAGAATGCCCACCTGACAGTACATGAGGACATAAAACATCACAGTGTATAACAGTACACATGTCTGATTATCTCTGCTAACAGCAGTACCATGTAGCAGAAGCAGCACAGACACAATTACCTACAGTACACAGTATCCCCTGCACAGTTTGTCCCCATATTGCCAAATGATCTACGGACACTCTGCAGAAACAGTTTGCTACCTGTCGGTGTACAACACAAATGTCTGCACTGGAGTACAAACTACCTGGAATGGATCCACACAATCGGTACAGATGGGCATACTGGGCATGCTCACACACACACAAAAATTAAGGCAATGTCAGTCAACAACATAGTGAAAGGTCATACTGGGCATGCTCACACACTTAAACAAATGAAGCCCATGACTGCATACAACAGTGGACCATACATATCTGACAGTTGCAGATGTTAGCGCATACACTCATCAGTATGCACCACTCATGATTTACACACACACAATGGATAGGAATACAGACATATATCCAAGGGCAACACACTATAATAAGCCAAATGTAGAAACCCAGCCACTGGGGATGCACAAGCCAGTGCATTTCTTTTTGCCAGTCCCAAGCCAGATAAATGGGGAGGGTTGTGTCAGGAAGGGCAGTCGGCGTAAAACTTTGCCAAATCATTCATGCGGACAGCAGTAAATATTTACATACCGAATCGGTCGAGGCCCGGGTTAACAATGACCTCCACCAGTACTGTTAGCCAACAGGTGCTGGCGGAAATTGGGCCACTGTTGGCTGAAGGAGGAGAAGAGGGGGAAGGCATGGCTGAAGGCTGGAAGAGAGGAGAAAGGCTAGGACTGTGGTAGTGAGGATCGGATCTTTGAATGTTGGCAGTATGACTGGTATAGGGAGAGAGCTAGCCGATATGATGGACAGAAGGAAAGTTGGTATATTGTGTGTGCAAGAGACCAGATGGAAGGGGAGTAAGGCTAGGTGTATCAGAGGTGGGTTCAAATTGTTTTATCATGGTGCGGATGGGAGGAGAAATGATGTAGGAATTATCCTGAAGGAACAGTATGCTAAGAGTGTTTTGGAGGTGAAAAGAGTGTCAGACAGAGTGATGTTTATGAAGCTGAAAATTGATGGTGTAATGATGAATGTTGTTAGTGCATATGCTCCACAAGTTGGGTGTGCGATGGATGAGAAAGAAAAATTTTGGAGTGAGTTGGATGAAGTGGTGATGACTGTACCCAAGGGTGAGAGAGTGGTGATTGGAGCAGATTTCAATGGGCATGTTGGTGAAGGGAACAGAGGGGATGAGGAAGTGATGAGTCGGTATGGTGTTAAGCAAAGGAATGCAGAAGGTCAGATGTTTAGTGGATTTTATGAAAAGGATTGACATGGCTGTGGTGAATATGTATTTTAACAAGAGGGAGGAGCATAGGGTCACATACAAGAGTGGAGGAAGATACACACAGGTGGATTATATCTTATGTAGGAGGGCCAATCTGAAGGAGATTGGAGACTGTAAAGTGGTGACCAGGGAAAGTGTAGTTAGGTAGCATAGGATAGTGGTTTGTAGGATGATGGTGATCAAGAAGAGGAGGAGGAGTGTAAGGGCAGCACCAAGGATCAAATGGTGGAAATTGAAAAAGGGTAATTGTGAGGTGGAGTTCAGGGAAGAGTTAAGACAGGCACTGGGTGGCAGTGAAGAGTTACCAAATAGCTGGATAACTATAACACAGCTAGTAAGGGAGACTGCTAGAAAGGTGCTTGGGATAACATCTGGACAGAGGAAGGATGACAAGGAGACATGGTGGTGGAATGAGGAAGTACAGCAGAGTATACAGAGAAAGAGGTTGGCAAAGAAGAAGTGGGATTGTCAGAGAGATGAAGAAAGTAGACAGGAGTATAAGAGATGAGGTGCATGGCAAAGAGAGAGGTAGCGAAGGCTAATGATAAGGCATATGAAGAGTTGTATGAAAGGTTGGACACTAAGGAGGGAGAAAAGGACCAGTACTGATTGGCTAGACAGAGAGACCGAGCTAGGAAAGATGTGCAGCAGGTAAAGGTGATAAAGGATAATGAAGGAAACATACTCACAAGTGAAGAGAGTGTGTTGAGCAGATGGAAAGAGTACTTTGAGGGGTTGATGAATGAAGAGAATGAGAGGGAGAGAAGGTTGGATGATGTGGTGATAGTGAATCATGAAGTGCAATGGATTAGCAAGGAGGAAGTAAGGATAGCTATGAAGAGGATGAAGACTAGAAAGGCTGTTGGTCCAGATGACATACCTGTGGAAGCATGGAGGTGTTTAGGTGAAATGGCAGTGGAGTTTCTAACCAGATTGTTTAATGAAATCTTGGAAAGTGAGAGGATGCCTGAGGAATGGAGAAAAAGTGTTTTGGTACCGATTTTTAAGAATAAGGGTGATGTGCAGAGCTGTAGTAACTACAGATGGAGTAAATTGATCAGTTACAGCATGAAGTTGTGGGAAAGAGTAGTGGAAGCTAGGTTAAGAAGGGATGTGATGATTAGTGATCAGCAGTATGGTTTCATGCCTGGAAAAAGCACTACAGATGTGATGTTTGCTCTGAGAGTGTTGATGGTGAAGTACAGAGAAGTTCAGAATGAGTTGTATTGTGTTTTTGTAGACTTAGAGAAAGCATATGACAGGGTGCCTAGAGAGGAGTTGTGGTATTGTATGAGTTATTCAGGAGTGTCAGAGAAGTATGTAAGAGTGGTACAGGATATGTACAAGGGTAGTGTGACAGCGGTGAGCTCTGCAGTGGGAGTGATGGATGTGTTTAAGGTGGAGGTAGGATTAAATCAAGGGTCAGCTCTGAGCCCTTTCTTATTTGCAATGGTGATGGACAGGTTGGCAGACGAGATCAGACAGGAGTCCCCATGGACTATGATGTTTGCAGATGACATTGTGATCTGTAGTAAGAGTAGATAACAGGTGGAGGAGACCCTGGAGAGATGGAGATATGCTCTAGAGAGAAGAGGAATGAAGGTCAGCAGGACTAAGACAGAATATATGTGTGTGAATGAGTGGGAGGATAGAGGAATGGTGAGGTTGCAAGGAGTAGAGGTGGTGAAGGTGGATGAGTTTAAATACTTAGGATCAATAGTTCAGAGTAATGGTGAGTGTGGAAGAGAGGTGAAGAAGAGAGTACAGGCAGGATGGATTGGGTGGAAAAGAGTGTCAGGAGTGATTTGTGACAGATGAGTACCAGTAAGAGTGAAAGGGAAGGTCTACAAGAGGGTAGTGAGACCAGCTATGTTTTATGGGTTGGAGACAGTGGCATTGACAAAAAGGAAGGAGTTAGAGCTGGATGTGGCAGAGTTAAAGATGTTAAGATTTGCACTGGGTGTGACAAGGGTGGACAGGATTAGGAATAAGTATATTAGAGGGTCAGCCCAGGTTGGAAGGTTTGGAGGCAAAGCCAGAGAGGCAAGATTATGTTGGTTTGGACATGTGCTGAGGAGGGATGCTGAGTATATTTGGAAAAAGATGCTAAGGATGAAGCTACCAGGTAACAGGAAAAGAGGAAGGCCTAAGATAGGGTTTATGGATATGGTGAGAGAGGACATGCAGGTGGTTGGTGTGCCATATCAAGATGCAAAGGACAGGAAAAAAATGGAAACAGATGATCCGCTGTGGCGACCCCTAATGGGAACAGCCGAAAGAAGATGATGATGATGATGATGATGAGACATACATAGATGTGTGGAAGAGAGTGACTGTGACAAAAAGCCATCCATCATGAGGCCTGTCCCACCCAGCACACAGCCAAATGGCTACAACCACATGATGTGTAAATGTCGCTCACTGTAGACATTAGCCACCGGTATCCATAAGCATTGCAGAATATGTGGTGCAAGTGCTAACTGTGCAACATGACTGTACAAAGCAGTAGTCATCTAGCAGCTGTATACACATATCTGTGGAATATATCCTTGCTTGTGCCCACATTTGGTGTGTCAACCTCTAGATGAATGGGTTATGGCCCATGCATACACACTGCCCTCCCAATAGCCTTACTATGACAAGCCTGCTGAGGTCATCCACTTTGAAATACACCTTTTGGAATGGAGTAGCCCAGTAATCTCTGTGGCACATCCTAAAACTGCATAATGCTGTAGTGTGATATGCTAGTTAGGTAGGAGTTCTAATCCCAGACATGGCAACTGTGTGCGTGTGTGTGTGTGTGTGTGTGTGTGTGTGTGTGTGTGTGTGTGTGTGTGTGTGTGTGTGTGTGTCTGTGTGTGTAAGGAGCAATGCTTTTTAGGCTAGTCACATTCACTACAATTCAAATGCCCTACTTTGGCAAGGCTGCTGATGTAATTCACTGTGAAATACATATTTGGGAAAGGTGTAGCCTAGTAATCTCCATGGCGTGTCCTATAACTGCGTACTACTGTAATGTGAAAAACTAGTTAGGTAGGAGTTCTAATACCAGACATGGCAACTGTGTGTGTGTCTCTGTCTGTGGAATGAGCAATGCGTTTTAGGCTAGTCATGTTCACTACAATTCAAATGCCCTACTTTGGCAAGGCTGCTGATGTCATTCATTGTGAAATACACCTTTGAGAAAGATGTAGCCCAGTAATCTCCGTGGCAAGTCCTATAACTGCGTGATGCTGTAGTGTGAAAAACTAGTTAGATAGGAGTTCTAATGCCAGACATGGAAACTGCGTCTCTGTCTGTGTAGGGGGCAATGCTTTTTAGGCTAGTCATGCTCACTACAATTCTAATGCCCTACTCTGGCAAGACTGCTGATGTCATTCACTGTGAAATACATTTTTGGGAAAAGTGTAGCCCAGTAATCTCTGTGGTGCATACAATAACTGCGTACCGCTGTAGTGCGACAAACTAGTTAGGTAGGAGATCTAATCCCAGACATGGCAAGTGTGTATGTATGTATGTGTGTGTGTGTGTGTGTGTGTGTGTGTGTGTGTGTGTGTGTGTGTGTGTATGTGTGTGTGTGTCTGTGTAGGGAGCAATGCTTTTTAGGCTAGTCACACTCACTACAATTCAAATGCCCTACTTTGGCAAGGCTGCTGATGTCATTCACTGTAAAATACACTTTTGAGAAAGGTATAGCCCAGTAATGTCTGTGGCACATCCATTAACTGCTTACTGCTGTAGTGTGATAAACTAGTTAGGTAGGAGTTCTAATCCCAGACATGGCAAGTGTGTGTGTGTGTGTGCCTCTGTCTGTATATGGAGCAAAGCTTTTGAAGCTAGTCGCACGCACTACAATTCAAATGTCCTACTTTGGCAAGGCTGCTGATGTCATTCACTGTGAAATACACCTTTGGGAAAGATGTAACCCTGTAATCTCCGTGGTGTGTCCTATAACTGTGTAATGCTGTAGTGTATTAAACTAGTTAGGTATGCGTTCTAATCCCAGACATAGCAACTGTGTGTGTTTGTGTGTCTCTGTCTGTGTAGGGAGCAATGCTTTTTAGGCTAGACACGCTCACTACAATTCAAATGCCCTACTTTGGCATGGTTGCTGATGTCATTCACTATGAAATACACCTTTGGGAAAGGTATAGCCCAGTAATGTCCATGGTGTATCCTATAACACCGTAATGCTGTAGTGTGATATAGAACTCTGATAGGGGTTCTAGTCCCACACATGGCAGGTGTGGATGTTTGTGTGTGTGTTTCTTTGTGTGTGTAGGGAGCAATGCTTTGTAGGCTAGTCACACTCACTACAGATCAAATACCCTACTTTGGCAAGGCTGCTGATGTCATTCACTGTCAAATACACCTTTGGGAAAGGTGTAACTCAGTAATCTCCATAGTGTGTCCTAGAACAGTGTAATGCTGTAGTGTGATATAGAACTCTGGTAGGGTTTCTAGTCCCACACATGGCAAGTGTGGATGCTTGTGTGTGTTACTTTGTGGAAAGAGTACTCCAGTAATCTCAGTAGTGTGTCCTATAGCTGCGTAGTGCTGTAGTGTAATAAGCTAGGTAGGAGTTCTAATCCCAGACATGACAGGTGTTTGTGTGTCTGTGTGTATCTGTGTTTGTCATTCGTATCCTGTATGGAGGGGGCTGTGAGTGTGTAACAACTGGAGTCATTGTGGAGTGGATTTTGCAAATTTCTTATATGGTGGCCCTAGTATATGTCACAATGTCCACCTTACAGGATAACATATGTGAAATAGCAGAGAGGCTGGAGTGCAAATCCATACCCCTACATGTGACATCAAGGCCTGGTGAACAAAGTTAGCAACCCTTGTATTACCCAGAGAACACACTCAACCCATGTCTCATACCCAAACACACTTGCTTAGGCAACAACCGCTATGTTGGTAAAACCCTGCATATTGCACACAGGTGTGATTGCAGTGGACTACAGAGGGCAAGGCACCCTGTCCATCAGTCCAATAGGCATGTACATGCAGACAGTGCACCTTCACTATGTTCCCCACTGGACACCTGCAACACCTGTGGTGCCATCAAATGTGACCCACAAAGGACATACCATGCCTTAAACACATGCCCTGCATGGACAGATGCCACTGACACCAGGAAATACCTGTATCATGCTATCAGTGTAGATGCAGGGTCAGCCTGTTGTCCATTGCCAGTTTCTGCCACATGAGGCCAGGACTGGCACATCTGATGATAATCTGTGTACACAACATGGACTAATCACCTCAGGTACAGTTCCACATTTCACTGTACATGCATGTGGGACTTGTGCACATCCCAGACACCGTCCATGTCATGGACTAAAGAACACATACATGGCAAGCAATTCACAGCAATGGCCACACACAATAGTTACCCAGGTGACTGGATGGTGAATACAATACCCACCTGTGTGGGTCAGTACAGACACTATACCCCTGAGCCACATTGCAGACTATTGTCATGTGGCCTGACGCCAAGGTATACCCATCACCTAGCCTTGTATAGTTGTCTGGCACAGTCGACCACTACACTCCTGTGAAGCAATGCACCCATTCATGTCAGTACTGGCACCCTGTGTCTGTGTGTGTGGTGTATGATGCTTATGACCACATTCACACTAACTACAACCCCCATTGGCATACTGAAGCATGCTGTCTGATGTCAGACACCTCCACATACCCTTTGCCCATATAAACTTTGGATAACCCCTGTGGTGCATGTGACACCTGCACAGTACTGTATTGTGGCAAACTAACTAGTGAGGAGTTGTATTCCTGAACCTACCAAGTGTGTCAATGTGTGCGGGTCCCTGAGAGAGTGTGGCTGTGTTGACGCTGACACCTGTTCATGCGGACAGGCACATGTACTACACCTACCGTATAGCTATCATATCACTGTTGCAGATGTCACTCACCATCACATATACATTTGGAGAACTCCTCAACATGTAACCTATGTGACACATCCGATAGGTGCATAGACATGTGATAGCAATACATAGTCACTCAGGAGTTTGATACTCTGTACTGGTAGGTGTGTGACACAAACATGCTTAAGCTTTACTTTCCCACCCCTCCCTGACTTATCTTTGCCTCTGTCTGCCTCTCTCACTCCCTCTCTGGTGGATGTGGAGACTTACACCTGCTTTGCTTAAGCAGCAGCATGTGTTTTGTAAATGATGCTCATGATCAGCTGATGGACTATGCACGAATTACAGCCCTCCTCTAGTTGATTGCATGTGGAACAGCTGTGGTAACATTCCCATAGCCAATTGTATGGAAACACACTCCAATATCTGGGAACATCATGTTGGTGTTGGGCCTTTTCTTTCACTGTGAGCAGGACCTAGATCTGTTGTTTGGCAAACAGCATCACAGATAGATTGGGGATTTACCTCTAACAACATACAATGTGGAAACAGGACAGCACACAGGATGGGGATGTGCCTGACATGACTACAGAATGTAAGTGTTGCTATTCCGCATTTTGAGTAATGTTGGTTTAACAGGGTATGTGTGGATATGGCTGTTCTACATGTTTTAATACCTGTCATGACAGTGCTATGTTACTGAGGAAACCCCCATCTGTAGGGTCATCTGCAGACTGGGCAGTGTGTGGTGCCTTTTGTTTCTTGTGTTACCCACAGAACACCTATCTGTGAACTGCAGAAGCATAGTGTGAGGATTGCAGACAGTACATGGTGACAGAGATAAGAGTTACTGACCTCATATGACTCATAGGACATATGTTGCAACAAACCCTCTTACAACAGTAAATGTATGAGGTTATCACAGCAGCATGTCAATATTGGCCCTGTGTTTGTGCCTCCAGCCACAACTCTGCCAACCAGTGTACATATGTCATGCAGTAAGAGGTGCATATGACCTGTACACCATAATTTATTGACATCATATCTGATAAGCCAGTGGGATATCAGACTGCGACACATGTTATGTATAGTAGGGGTTCTCTTTGAGGACATAATCTGGGCATACTGTGGTTGTGTGTACAGTACTGAGGTCTGTGTACTTATGGTGATTGTCAACAGTGTGTGTATTGTGAATATGTACCTTGGCCTGTGTACAGACTGTGGTAGATGTCATTGTTCTTGGTCCTGTTCTATCTGATGTTACATGCTGCTCCGCTGTATGTTACTCTATCGGCTTACATGTTTGTAGGGCCAAACAGGTACATGTCCCCTACCACAGACAGGCATCGGCCCAGATAGTGTAGTGGCCCAGTATATGTAGGGTTAGTGTGTGAGTGGCACATATGAGGATGGTGTTCAGGGGTGGCTCGTGGCATCGGGCTGCCGGACTACAGCCCCCTCAAAATAAAAAATAGAAAAAAATTATTTTTTTGAAATTTCGCGCATGTGCAGTAGTCCCGACTACTGTCGGTCTATGCGCATGCTCAAGGCAGTCCGGCAGTCCCCATAGGGGGACACAAGGAGACGTCTGCGCACTTTTAAAGTGCACAAACTCACTAGGATTATGGGTCGCGTCCGGACTGCAACAGCAGTAGTCAGGACAGTCTCGTCATCGGGAAGGAGCTTTGGGATCTCGTCAGGCTTTGCTTGGGATCTCGCGGATCTTTGGAGTATTGCGCAGGCAGGATGTACGTTAGCTGGATATATTCAGGTAAGTGTATGGTGCTTTTATGTTTATACTGGATTGTGTGTGTATGGTGCTTTTATGTTTATACTGGATTGTGTGTGTATGGTGCTTTTATGTTTATACCGGGGTGTGTGTGTGTGTGTGTGTGTGTGTGTGTAAATGCCCCAGATGCTCATGGTGGTGTGGTAGGGAATACCTCAGGCTTGAACCCTGTACCCTGTATGCAGGTGTAAAAGACTTGAGTTCCCTACCCATCACCATTTGTAAAAAAATTGCAGATTTTTCCTCATATTCGATCTGATCTGTTCCTCATAATATCTGTGGTTTGTAAATGTTGCAATGCTTGATATTTGATGGTGTAGTAGTAGCATTGTTGCCTCACAGCTGCAGGTTCTCGGGTTTGATTCTTGGCTGGGGTTCCTTCTTTGTGGGGTCTGTATCTTCTCCCTGTGTTTGTGTGGATTTGCTTTTGTGTCCTCCCATGTTACAAAGACATGTCTGCATTATTTCTTCCTGGGCCTCTGCTGAAAATTGTTTTTTTTGTTCCAAGTCAGACTGTCCTGATTAAAAAATGTTAAATAAAATTGACATTTGAATTTCAGACTTAAGGGTTTCTGAATGTTTAATCCCTTGCATATTTGATGGTGCAGTGGTAGTATTGTTGCCTCACAGCTATAGGTTTTCTGGTTTGATTCTTGGTTGGGGTGGCTTCTGTGTGTAGTCTGCATCTCCTCCCTGTGTTTGTGTGGATTTGCTCTGGTGCCCTGCCATTTTGCAAAGACGTGTCTGCAGTATTAATCCCTGCGTCTCTGCTGAAAATTGGTTTTGTTCTGTCCACAGTAAAATTGACAGGCATTTGAATTTCAGACTTCAGGTTTCTGAATGTTTAATTCCTTGCATAATTGATGGTGCAGTGGTAGTATTGTTTCCTCACAGCTATAGATTTTCTTGGTTGGGGTGGCTTCTGTGTGGAGTCTGCATCTCCTCCCTGTGTTTGTGTGGATTTGCTCTGGTGCCCTGCCATTTTACAAAGATGTGTCTGCAGTTTTAATCCCTGCGTCTCTGCTGAAAATTGTTTTGTTCTGTCCAGTAAAATTGACAGGCATTTGAATTTCAGACTTCAGGTTTCTGAATGTTTAATTCCTTGCATAATTGATGGTGCAGTGGTAGTATTGTTGCCTCACAGCTATAGGTTTTCTGGTTTGATTCTTGGTTGGGGTGGCTTCTGTCTGCATCTCCTCCCTGTGTTTGTGTGGATTTGCTCTGGTGCCCTGCCATTTTACAAAGACGTGTCTGCAGTATTAATCCTCGCCTCTGCTGAAAATTGTTTTTGTTCTGTCCGCAGTAAAATTGACCGGCATTTGAATTTCAAACTTCATGTTCTTCAGAATACATAGTAGTACAACCTTTTTTTCTAGCAATTTTCTAAGTTTATAAGATGATATTTTAAATTTGTCCCTATTTTTGGGACTGTATTCCCCCATTATTGGCTTCGCCCAGGTTTTTGTGATAAGGTTGAAAGCTATGGCAAGAACTGAATTCACTGAATATGTTTGAGGGCTGTATTCCCTCATTACTGGGTTTGTCCAGGTGTTTTGTACTAAGAGGTTGACAGCTATGGTGAGAACCGAATTCACTAAATGATAGCCATTTAAGTTTCAGTCTTCCTCTCTTTTACAAAGCAGCTGATGTATGAGTGGTATGTTACTCTGACTGTTTTTTGCTCAGGGACCTTTGCAGTAAAATATATGGTGGCAACACAACATTTTATTCTAGCAACTTTCCAAGATTACACAAGCAATGTTTAATGTGTCCCTGTTTTTTGGGCTTTTGACCCCCCCCCAATACATTTTGGCTTTTTCCAGTTTTCTTGAGCTGCGAAGTTGAGATGCAGTTGAGTATTGAGTAGATTTTACAAGGAGCTGAGAGCTCCAGGGGAATAGAAGTTTAGTGCTTTGCCTAGTTAATGCTATAGCACAACAGGTTGTGTACTTGCTTTTGATGCAGAAGGCTGTGGGTTCTACTCCCACAAGGGGTGGATGCTGCCGTACTGAGAATGTTCTTCTTGGTGAAGATACTAACTAAGAGTTCATTATCAGTTTGCCATCCATTTCCTCTTGCAATATTATTACTAGCTTATCATTTTTTTAATGTAATATAGGCAATTTATTCCTGAGGGGCAACATACACTTTATTTTTCGATGAAACCATGAAATATAAAGGTGATTGCTAGCAGCAACCGCTTCATTAGTTACAGATTTCTTTAATGTGGAATTATTTAGATTACTTACTTCAGAGATTGTGCATATTTACTGATAATGGACTGTAGAATTGTGCATATTTACTGATAAAGGTGGACTGTAGAATTGTGCATATTTACTGATAATGGTGGACTGTAGAATTGTGCATATTTACTAATAATGGTGGACTGTGGAATTGTGCATATTTACTAATAATGGTGGACTGTAGAATTGTGTATATTTACTAATAATGGTGGACTGTGGAAGTCTGAGTAGACTTTTTTATCATAAATGTTCTCAACTGGGCAGTTTTGCCATTATGGGTGCATATGGTTTGTTTCATTGCTTACTGGAAAAATGTTCAAAACAAATTTAAAACACCCTCTAACAAGTGTACTGTATTGTACAAGGAATATAATTTTAGTACAATGAGGAAGGTGTATCAAAGAGCACATGTATGTTTCATATGCAAGGGGCCTATGATTGGAAAACAGCCCAAAATTAATCTTTATCTGCCACTGGCAAAATGTATTTTCTTTGAATGTGGGTTTCAATGCTGTTTCAATGAATGTGAGTTTCAAGGGCAGAGAAGTTTTAATGCTAAGTTTTCATTGTGAGACTGCATTGCTTTGTTTAACAGATGACTTAGTGTTTGTGCTGTAAAATACAAAATAAAACTTTCAAATGAAGTCCAACTCATCATAGAAGTAAAGCAGTATGCACATTAGTGTTTATGGTAAATGGAGTGAAATAGCCAAGTAATGGTTCATTGGAATGGCTGCAGAGGCTCCATTCAACCATTATTTTGTCAGGGGGGAAGGGCAGCAAACTCAGACAGGCCCAGCTGAACTATACCTCCCAACTATCCAGATTTTCAAAGAATGAAGAGATTTTTGCTTCTTATTTTTGGTTTGTTGTTCATAAAATTTGTAGTTTTAATTCCTAAATGATTTGCCAGAAGTCACTAAATAATAAGTTTCAGACTTCATAACCTTCAGAAAAATGCATGTTAAAGTAAGAGCTGTTCTATCAACTGTCTCAATTTATACAAGAGCAAATTTTAGTACTGTTTATATGTGCCCCCAATATATTTGGCCTTGTTCAGATTTACTGCATTAACAGGTTGAGAGGTACATGCAAATAAATTGCTTTATAGAATTAGGCATAGCCAACCTCTCAACTGTCCCCAATTTTTGGCTCAAAATGTTGCTCTTCCCCCTAATAATCCCTCCGCAAAATAGCAATTTTGGAAGAAAACATGGAGGGTTTACAATTAAGAAATAACTGTAATAATCAAAGTTATAGATTACTTGAAATGCATGTAGATTCTTTTATTTTGTCAGCTGCTCAAGGTAGCAGTACTAATATTAAAGTGTCCCTTCTTTGACAGGTAGCAGCTGTATTGTGTGTCTATTTTATATTTTTGCATCACATTTCTGGTCCATTTTTTATAAAATTGTGTTTTTTGGCACATTAGTGACAAATCACTAAAAACTGAAGTTAGAAAATGACAGACATTTGAGTTTCAGATTTTATACCCTTCAGAAAATTCATACTAATGCAAGACCTATTCTATTATCTTTCTAAGTTTATTAGAGCAATATTTAAAAATTATCCTTATTGTTGGGCCTTTGTCCCACTTATGTGTATGGCTTTGTCCAGATTTCTTGCTCTTGAGGTTGAGAGGTATGACAAATGTGTCAGGGCCATCACAGTCAGCCAGAGAGATTTCAAATTGTGACATGCTTGTTGCACCCCACTCCCCATGTAGTGACTCTGGATGTGTCCAAGCAAGGCAAGGAGTAGTTGTATCTACCTTGGATGGGGAGGACACACTGCTTAAGTACTACAGTGGCTTTTCATCTGTCCTTGATTTTGCAGAATGGTCTGGTTTCTGTCATATTTTTGTACTGTTGATTTATGCTTATTACTCAGATTTATGCTTATTACTCAAAGTGCCTGTTGCTCTGTGTTTAAGTAGCAATGCTTTAATGACCATAAGGTAAGCTTGTCTGACATCGTAAGATGCAAGTAAGCTTTAATAAGCATACTGTTAAAGAATTGCCAACATTGAAAGCCTTTCCGTTGTTGCCATGCAGAGAATACTTGACTAGATAATGTATAAGCCTTGGGTATTAAAGGACAGGATTTCATTATTTTAAAAAGCTCATTACACTTGTTGGAGACTTCCAGTCATCTCTACAGACTTTACCCGTAAACTAAACAGAATGCCAATCATGTGTGGTCCATAACCTGTACAGTAATCCTTTAAGCAATGTATCTTGAGCTTGTTTCTTGTTTGCTTTTCATTTTTTACTTTTATCATGTTTTCCCATGAAACAAGTTGTCAGGCAGCAGGTCTTTTTTGGATAAGAAACATTTTTACAAGTGGGGGCATCACATAGATTTCTACTTTCAGCATGTTACTTGGTACTTTAATAAAGCTGAATATATTATAATTAGAACTGCAGTGCAAGGAGAAGTGGTTTGAGTTGAGTGCTTCTGGTTTTTCTTATACTTGATTTTGACTGGCATTCCAGTAATGTATTTAAAAAGTAATTTATTTTTTCATGCCTCACAACTTTTTGTTTCCATCTAGATATTAAGTAAGCTGTCATGCAGCCAATGCATTGAAATATTTTTATTCTTCTACACTTATTTTTGTCTTGATTGGACTTTCATAATGATGGTTTGCCACCCAGGGCAGCGTATTTAATTAAAGTTAGTTTTTTGTGGTTTTGTGCATAGCTCCTCCCCTTTATGGTTGACCATACCCCTTCCCCTTGACCCCACCCATTCAGCTGTCTCCTGCAGCCCCCCTATGATTTGAAGTCACCAGTCACCACTGATGGTGTTGACCATATACTGTAATATTACGCTGGCTACCATATGTGGCTGTGTTCACATTGGTTGTGGTTATGCACTTTCACACAGGTGTCTGTTACTCTGCGCTGTGACATTCCTGTAGAGCCTGCTATATATGCAGGTACATGTGCATTCCCCCATAAGAAATGTAGGCCAGTGCTGTAGCAGTCTACCTGTAGCCTGGACAATGCTTTGTTACATGCCTAGCAGCTTAGTGTCCTTACCCAGTGTGACGCTATGTCCAGATACTTGCCAGATGTACTGCTGCCAGGCCACCATAACAGTCATGTATGTCAGACAAAGCAGTGGGATGCTCTACAAATGTATGTCACTAACTAGTGGGTAGTATGTGGCCATGGCACCTCTCTACCAGGGGTTATTATGTGGCAGGACTGATGGGGGTGTGAATGCATAAACTGTGGGAGCAAATGTATACCAGTATTTTCATGTTATACCCAGCTACATGGCTGTCAACATCCACATTGTCAGGCTTGGTCTACATGTCTTGCACTAAGGGGTTCTGTGTATACCTCTGGACTGACCATAGTGTGTCAGACTGTCCACATTTATTGGCCATATCTCTGCTGTATCCAGAGGGAGAAAAAAAAAAAACGTTGGTGGCACACAGCAGGTACATTAGCAAAAGTACATTTAATATAATAGAACACAGATAAAGCAAGTGCTTTCGCAGACAACTCCCACTTCATCAGACTAACATTAAACAGGTTTAACAAAACATGTTAAATAGACTCACAGATCACATAGCAACCAATAAAAACAAGACATAAAAGCATGTGGAGTACAAATTAAAGTGCTAGCACACCCGAGGTGCTAATGTTATAAAATAAAATAGTCAACAATTATACAAATATCCTAACTATTTAAAACTCTAATAATACCTTCATAAAGCCATGTATTAAAATTATATATATATATATATATATATATATATATATATATATATACACAAATATATTCATAAAATACATAAGTGTATAATCTGTGTGTTCAAAGAATGCAGTACATATAAAAAGTATAAAAATATATATAGAGAGAGGCTAAGCACAGTAAATATCACTAAAAGGTATGTATTATATATACACATTACATACAAATATTAATGTTTCAGTGATCTTGCTCTTAATGTTTTTTTTCCTCTGGATATTTACAATTTTACATTGTTGGCTGCAGTATCCAGGTGAAGATTTTTTCTTGTGTATATCTCTGCTGTAGTCCACAGGATCATTACTGTGCTAACAGTGGTACTGTACTGTGATGTCCTTAGGATGTCTGTCAGTAGCCAATGGCACAAATGTTAAAAGCAGATGTGACCTCCCACACACAACATGTCTGTGAAGACAACCCCTATCACAGTAGCAATAGTCTACATATATACCTGCACTACATACCTGACATCCCCTTGCACTACGAGGTTGGGACTATTGGGGTTGAGATAGGGCTTCACTCCATGTTCAGCACATATGGTGGACATATATGTGTATATAATTATCCATGTATCTATATAGATATATACACATATACATATCGGCATACATAGATGGCTATGTATATGTACATATATATATATATATATATATATATATATATATATATATATATAGATATACATATAAACACTCATATATATACATATACACAGCAATATATGTCTACACATATACAGATAGAGATACATATGCACATATACTTATGGATATCTGCATATATATTGACAGTAATAGGTATATCAGAATAGATATGTATGCACATATAGTTATAGATATCTACATATATATCTACATAAATGGGCATATCTACACATAGAATGTGCATACATATGTAGCTATATATATATATATATATATATATATACATATATACATATATATACATATATCTATATCTATATATATCTAAATATATATACATATATCTATATCTATATCTATATATATATATATATATATATATATATATATATATATATATATATATATATATGTATGTACATAAGAAGAGATGTACACATGCCCATATATATGTTGCACTATACAGATTTGTATACAGACATATGCATGAATATACATGTGTATGTACATGTAGACATTTATCAACCTATCATATTTATATATCCATATTCCTGTCATGTGTAAACCTCATGGTTGTGTATACTCTCGCAGATGTATCTCACCATATGTATCTGCTATGTGTACATTATGTTAAAACAACATATGTGATGCAACAGTCATACTAATAACAAGTACTGCACAATTATGGTAGTAAAGGCAATTGTTCAATACTAATAAATATGTGTGTTGACAGATATATTAGAAAAACAACAGCTGTCTTCACAGTAATCATGGTGTAGTGGCTAAGTGTCATGACTTTAGTGTACAAGGTCCTGGGTTCAAGGGCTGTTCATTTTGTTGCTGGGCAGAACAAGGGCTGTTGGATACAGAGTAGTTAAGGCAGTTTTGAGCAGCTTTAAGTGCATTTGCGCAGTTTTGCATGAAGCTAAGCCATGCTAATCTACGGGTAAACGTACGGGTGCTTACACAGTGTAGACTTTGCTTACCAGTGCACAAATCAGATTAGCTGTTATATTGTAGCAATGTTGATACCTGCTAAGCATGGCTTAGCCCTGGTAACCAGTTCACACCACCCAGTCTGCTAACATAGCAAGGTAATGAAATCTGTAATAAGTGTATGTAATGCCATGTATAATACATGCTCCTATGTGCTGTCATTACGGTAGCAAGGAGTTTGTGTATCATGTCTGGGACACAGACGCATGTGAGGCCTGTACAGCACTGTAATCCATGTGACTTTATTACATACAGGGCTAGTAGCCCAGGGTATGTGCTGTCACACTGGCAAGTAGTGTATGATGGCTGTACTACTGTTGACAGTGCCTACCCATGCAAGAGTAGAGTGCTAAATGTAGTACTGACAACAGGCACACCTGCAGGCATAACTGAACTCTGAGGCCTCCCTGTTGTATCCCTGGTGTGTGAGCAGTGTCACAGTATATAACCCCTACTGGGTAATGATCCAACATCTGGAATGTAACTGTAGACTACCGTCTGTACAGCACATGATAGTGAGGGCCCCTGACATGTAGTTATGGCATACATATTGTTGTCAAACATCTATCTGTCAACACATTCATCCTACGGCATAGCTACTTGCCAAGTGGATGACTGTCAGTCCCTGTACAGATGTGCAGATGGCAGGTATCCCACTGGGATATGTACAGGCATCCTAAGCTTGATTGACACTGACATGTCTGCCCAGCTGTGTAAGAACTGGCACATATTGGAGATAACATCCTGTATGCACCATTTGCCATGGGTACCTCCACTACAATACTACAGTCAACTGAACATTCTTGGGTACAGGTCTCCATTACAGACACTAACCATGTGTTGTAATCCATGTTGCATGCATGTCAACTTGATCACCTCAGTGGCCATGTGCAGGAGGGACCTGACAGAATGGTTGATACATGTCACTTCCACCCTGAGGGTGACCACAGTAGTGTCCGTCGATGGCTTGCCTGCTGCCACATTGCAGGTGGCAGGATACTACTGTGCGCAAAACCCCTAAACAACCCATCTCTCCTTGGACAATAGCTAGGTACACAGCTATGACCACCTGCAAAGATGCACCCTAGTACTGACACATTTGTATGTGTGCATGACTGAGTATAGCAGTGTGTGTTTGTTAGCACACCTGTACGTGGGAATTCCATGAGGGCCTTCACAACCACCACAACACTCATTTCCATAGACAGTTGTGGCTGCTGCTGTATGGGACATTACATGTACCTTGTTAAGCTCCTCTCCATACCGGCTACACGAGCCTTGCAGTACCATCACAACAGCGTTGTACAAATGGGTTGATAGGCATGGGATACCCATTGTGTTCTGGCAAGTGTGTGTATGTGTGCATGTCCATTTATCTCTAGGGTACAGCATTCCTAGGCCACATACTCCTATTACAATACCCATTGCCACACAGTAGTACAGATAGTGTTGTTGCTGCCCATCAGTGAGGCATGACAATCCAACACCCTGCTATGTGTGTGGCATGTGCATTAGATGCATATCCCTGTAGTACCACTGTTGGGATCTACAGTGGGTTGCATTGCAGTCATGGCCAATGTGTGATGGTGGGTATATCAGAGTGTCATCATGGATTTCAGGGAGCACAATATCCATTGGGGGATGTGGGTGCTGTGTACACTGTCATTACAACAAGGTACACCTGGTATATGTCCCATGTACCACTTTAGGGTTACCACTGTCACCATCAACCATACAGGTAACTGATATAACATTCCAGGCCAGTTATGCATGTGCTGTGTGCAGCCTACCTGTAACACATTGGACACATGGTCATGTTAGTTAACAGCGATAGGCCCTGGCCTCTCGGATGTGTGTCTGCCTGTTATGTGTCTGTTAATGTGTATATGAAGGTATGTCACACTATGTATTGTCCATATACACCCATTACATCCCCCATTAGCATACTGTACATGTCTGGGGATGTTCTGCATGTAACATGTAACCTGGGACACACCTCACCCTAAATGCTGTGTGGTGTGTGCAATGGAAGCCACACACTTCAGTATAACTACATACCAAGGTAGGGGTCTAGTCCCAGTGTTACCAAGTAACAGTGTGCATGTATGTGGATGGGTCTACATCAGGTTGCAGATTATACATGCCCAGCGGGTCACCTGTCCATGTGGCACAGGCAATAACTGTTATACTAACCTGTGACATGTGTTCAGCTGTACCCCAGATATGTCATAACCATGGTGTCACCACAGTGCCATACCCCATTGTGGAATATGACCGCAGACCATCCTCGTGCTGACACATGTACACTTACAACACAAATGGATAACATTATAGAGACCACACTCAACCAGTGTTACTAACAGCTATAATGCATCATTGCTGGATGGCTACACTACCTGACATATATGCATTACACTTTATTCCTTGCAGCATATTACACTGCAGTACTGTAGTACACTGTAGTGTGCATCAGAACCATATTAGCCTGTCCCTGCATTGATGGTATGAATGACAGAGATGTGGCACAGGTATCATCATATGCACAGGGTGTGTTGTTGGCTTGCCAGTGGCCAAGGGTGGGCCATACATTTGACACCATGCGTGTGGGTGAAGGGTGTACTGAGGTGAACTGTGCATGGTGATGTGGGGTGTGTAGGTATGGGGTTGCCCAAGGTGTGTTTGTATAGTGTGTGGTTATGCATGCACACAGTTCCGCCATGTGGCTGCCCTAAACAGATGTTTATGGGCAGCTGTATACCACAACTGGCAGGGTGTGCAGTTCACTGCCTCCAGCCATGGACATGTGGACTGTGCCTGCCAGGGGTTTTGGGCACATCCAGGTAAGTCCTTGATGTTCTGCTCTCAATTGATGATGACAAATGTCCGCTGGTACCAGGTCCCTCCTGGGACTGGCCAGGACCACGTGCTCGTGGCCTGCTGTGGTGTGGTGTGGACAGCACCCCCCACACTGCTGGGGCTGATACTGCCACTACGGGAGACCCTTGGTGTCCTAACACATCCACATTGACTGCCATCTGTTGGTGTTGCTGGCCTACGTCCACACGGCCTTCGCCGCATCCCCACCACATGTTCAAGGACGGACATACCACGGTCGATGAGGGCCATCATCTCACCAGACCATCTGCCCATGAGCTCAGTATAAGCATGGATGGCACCAGACAGTTCATGGAAGTTCTCACTTGCAGATGTGAGAGCAGCCCTCTGCAGCCTCAGGCCCTGTCTGGTCTAACATTCCATACATGCCTGCACCGCAATGACAGCCTGAAACATGTGCCTGCTGGTACCAGCTATTTTGCCTTTGCTAGGGGCATGATGTCCAGCAGCCCTACCACGAGCACCCTGGGACATCTGCCTATGTGGTGCCCTGCCGGACATCCGGCTATACCTGCTCTGACCAGACACAGTAGCCATGGTTACCACACTTTCCTGTGCACTGCCACCAAACTCCAGCTGTCCCTCCACTATGGCCACTGGTGATGGGGTATGTATAGGCACTGAAACTGTGTGTGGGGTTGGGGTGGCTAAAAGGGGGATGTCAAATGATGGCCCTGTTTTGGCCCCTGACAACCCCACCTGTGCCTCAACAGTACTGTCATCATCTTCATTGTCTGTATGGACACCATCAGATTGCATGCAGGAGGGACCCTGACCCACCTCACCACCTGTGGGAGAAAACAGTAAACACACCTTAAAACCTGTACAGCATTGCCTAACAGTACACACACACACACACACACACACACACACACACACACACACACACACACACACACACACACACACACACACACACATACACCACAGTAATACCTACCTGTCATGACTTTACAAACACTCCCGCATATATTTCCATGTGTTCCCCAGCCTGCATCACACTTGGTAATATACACACATTGATACCACTCATTAACATATCAGTCCTCTAAATGCCTACGCAAGCAATCACAACACAAGACCTGTTACTACATTACCCGCCTGACCTGTATGTAGTAGATTTAGATGGCCTCACTGCTGTCATTCAGTGTTCACCCTGTGTATGGCCAGACATCATGAGCATGGCCCCTATATATGTGGGCTACTATGTTACTCCATAATATCATGCACTGGTGTGTCATGTGTATGCATTGCTCAGTACATGCCAGATATGCTGCTCAATCAGCCTATCATGTGACAACTGTAATATATGGATACAATCCCTGGTGTTGACTAGTACTTCCCCAATGCATCTGTAGTGCTGCATACGTGGATTGTAGGTCACCTCTCTGCTGAATGCAATATTAAGGGTATACCTGGTGTCTACCTTCCCTCCAAATGCCTGTTCCATGCTACAGACCTTATTATACTATCAGCTGTCCTGTGATTACATACATGACAAGTATTGCTGGTGTGTAATGTGGCAGTCCATGTCCATGTACTGCACGATCCCAAAGGGAGGTACTGCTGTATGAACACCCCACAATCATACATGTGCATACATGGACACCCACACAAATACACACACATGTACACACACATCCTATATGCATCAACCTCCCTCCACTTCACCAGAGGGACCCTACAGACAAACTAACTACCTACCAGGACACACACACACACATACAGTTGAGGTTGCACCATGATAGTACACACATTCATCATATCACCCATCTGTCAACATGCATAAGACCCCAAAAGTACCTCACCAAGAGGATCAAAGGGCTCAAACAGATGCCATATGCTGCCCGGTTAAAGAAACTCCAGCTCTACTCAGTGGCATACCGCCTGTTCAGAGGCGATCTGTGCCTGACGTATAAAGCCATGTCCAACCCGGAATTAATGGACATGCTGCACCTCAGAAAATCCAAATCCCATCGAGGTATGCGCTCGAGAGACTTGAACCTCAGCACTGAAATAAATAGGACATGCTGGAGGGACAGATTCATAACCCAGAGGCTCCCTTCACTCTGGAATAAAATCCCAGTCCAGGTTAGGCAGAGTCCCTCATTGACTCTCTTCAAGAGGAATCTTGATGAGTGGATGGGAGATCGTAGGTTTACCCTGGGTATCACTTCTGTGTCACTGTTAGACAGAGGCACAGTGTACTAACCTCGAAAAAGGGCATAGCAAAATTAATTTAAAATGGGTGGCGAAAGCCAAACACATTCTGGCTAGGCTTATAAATGCCCTAGGGCAGATAGCCTAGTATGAACCTATGAACCTATGAACCTATAACATATGGTACACAACAGCATGCAGTGCAGCTATAGTCAATACATGCTAGCAACAGTATACATGTGTGTGATGCATGTGCTGTGTCACTAGGTGATGCCACTTCCCCTGGATACCACTGCACCCATGTACACAGTATTGCTGTGCACCTGTTCTGCACCCTGCCATGTACCTTGCACTACACCTCACAGGTGTCCAACCCATTGCTGAATGTGTACTACTGTGTCAGTTATGTCAGCTTTAATGCTCACAGCACCTATGTTTTTCAGCAACACATACCTGGGATGATATGTGGACAGATGTCATTTGTAAATGCCTGATGCCTGCTTTACAGCACTCAGCATCAGTGGACCAAGTATGACCAATCCAATACTCTTACACTGACAACCATCAGAGCATACCATGGCTATGGGGGGTGTACATACACTTATTGATATGATGCACCCATCCTTGATCTGCTATGGGACCACATCACCGCATATCTTAACAGTACATGAGCCCAATATATGACATATGTCCTGTACTTTTACATTCAGAGTCTACAGAATGGGTTAGGTGTGCGGATGCTGACCATGATGCATACACTCCATGTGGGCATATGTGTGCACACCCTTATCATGACTGTGTGTCACACCTCCTGTTATGTGTACTACAGCAGTCACTACTCCTGGCCGGTGTATACTAGGGTGGACCATCTGCATTTACCAGTGTATGTTCAGTCTGCCCTACACATGTCCCCCTAATCTGCATTATTGCCAAGGTCTACTCATGTGCACATCCCTTGGTGTTCACACACTGCCATCACTATTGCTGTGGGGGTAGGGTTACATCTGCCACAGTTCCTGAACCTGACTATGTGCAGATACAGTCATTCTTAGTATCCTTAGGATCTCTGCTGCAGTACACTGGTGTGTCATGCTGACACCCCCCTCCTTCAGCCTTTTTGCAGATGCATGACAAGTAAGACCTACACATGTGTCACTTTGCAGTGTCCCATACACTGAACACCACATGTTACAGCCTAGTACCAGCTGATAATGTGGACCACTTTAATGCCTTATGTCATAGTGTAACTCAGCAGCAGTTGCCATTGTCCTACAGGTATATACACTGATATTGCACTGTATATGGGTGTTGTTCCAAACATGTCCCTGTAGGCCATGTCTCCCACCATTATGTTGCTCCCTGTGGACACATTCCACAATGACAGGATGTTAGTCATCATGCAGGTGTCTGACATACCCTTCCAATACCCCATCATAGTCACTCCTGTGATGCCATGCATTTAACAGCAACAATATGTGCACATGTACAGCATGCATTCTGGGTAGGTGTGTTAGATGTGTGCATGAAATAATCCATCGCTATTACATGCCTGGTGCATTGGCAAGCATCTACATAAACCATACTCACCAGGTACAGGCTGCTGCCTTGGTGGTATCCCGGAGGGACCTACATAAGAGGGTGAGAGATGCAAAGTCAGTGGCCACACCTGTGGCGTTGCTACAGGGTGGGTTCAGCATTAAAATACATCAACAGTACATGTCCACAATACTACCACATATGCACATCTGTTTATCACTACTATGTAGCGACAAAATATATCTATGACATGTCAGATATGCATGATCTACCTGTACCGATGTGGATGTATATGCAACGGTGGTTTACTGATGTGCCCTGTGGCCTTACCTGCATGCTACTCGGCCGGTGTGTGGGTGGCACCCACCTCCACAAAGGTGTCCACCTGTTGCTGACTATGTGGATGGGCAGGTGCCACGAGACTGGCTAGGAGCTCCTCCACACATGTCGGGAGGAGGATGGCATGGCCCCCACTGTGGTGAGGTGATCCCCCTTGACTGCAGCAGCACACCGACGGGCATTGCGAAGTAGGTCAGAACAATGATGCCGGACCTGCTCATAACTGTGGTTGTGCAGTCCAACATCATTGGCCCTGTGAACTAGGTCGTTCCACAGGCAGTTTGTTCCTGCTGATCATAGGTGGCTCAGCCAAACAAGATTGCATAGTGCTGTATGAGGTCATTCGGCAGGATTTCATTTTCAGCTGCTGTGTAGGCTGGCAGCCTTCCATGGGACATCGTGCCTGAAAGACATAAAGATGGACACAGGTGTGAGCAAGTCATGCAGCAAGGTCACCACAGATCTTAATACACATCACTGTCACCCCCCACCATATCAGTGACAACAAACTGTAAACACAACTCAGTAGGTATGGCTACAGCATACCTACCAGTGGGGCAGATATTGTACTGTACCATGCTTTGTGTAATGTGTTTGTACCTATGTTCTCTGTGTGGATACTATCATTGCTGGCCTGTTACAGACTATTCACCTGCATGCCATTGTCAGGGCCATAATGGTTTCATATATGCCTGTGGTATGCTTGCTATGTGTTTGCTGCACATCTGACATTTTGTGTTATTGGGGTTATCTAGGCATGCTGTTGGACATGTTCTGGGATTGTGTAGACTATTACTATCGACATATGTTCTATAACAGTGACACAATAGCATGTATATGTACTATTGGCTAGCAGAACCACCTCTCCAAACTCATCTACCAATGTTACCAGGCCACATCACATGTGTGAACCACCCTAGGGCCTCCTCATGTACTGGTCCAGCAATACCGTCAGGTGGAACTAACCCAGGGGATATTGTCCCCCCCGGGGGCACACACAGACATGTTCCTGTCCCCTGAGGTCAGGTCCAGGGTCTCTTCTATAGCAGGCTCCACAGACACATGTGGGATGTGCTACATCACCTTGAGGCACCCAGTGCACATTCACAGGGCCCACATACTCCTCCTACTCAGTCTCCAGGCCAAGCACCTTCGGGATGTGGACTGCTGTTGTGAGTAGAAGTGGGTGGGAGGTTTGTCCCCATTGTGTCCATATTGGGGCCCATGAGGCATCCACATTACAGACCACACACGCCATCCAGGGTGTTTACCCACCACATGTGCCACATACCACCCCTGTAGGCTGTCCTGTATATCTACCAACCCTGACCACCTCCACAACTATACCTGCCATACTTCCCCATATTCCCATTCCATACTTCACAGACAAGGGCAATGTGGTCCCAACAAGGGGTTCACATGTGACATACCTATCCATGTTGCACACACTGGCAGCTGTAGATATCTGTGTGTATTGCTATGTGTATTCTTTCCTCGCACATAACATGCAGCACAGTGGTAGTAATATAGGGGACATGTATTTACATACATATATGTTTATGTGTGTGTTTGTATATATGCAGACATGTGCATATAGATTTATATCTATATATGTGTAGATATATATGATGTATATATGTGTTTATATATATATATATATATATATATATATATATATATATATATATATATATATGTCTATACATAGGTATCTGTATATTTGTGGACATACATGTAGATATATATATATATATATATATATATATATATATATATATATATATATATATATATATATATTATATATATATATATATATATATATATATATATATATATATATATATATATATATATATATATACACACACACATATGCATATCTATATGTGGGGTACATTCAGACATCAGGTCCACAATCTCACAACACCTTCCTACACAGCTGCACTGTTCTGCCTTGCTACAATACAGACAGGTGCCACATATGGACACAGCCTGACATTAGGGGGGGTATATGTAGGGCCAGATTGCAGGTAACCCTATTACACACCTATGGCATTCCTGCATTCTACAATACAGGTTAACCTGGGTATTCTGCAAGAGGTGGGCTGTGGAACCCATGTGTCCGTCATTATGGCATTACTTCCACCACCAGCTATTGGCCACATAATATCCATACTTAAAATTACACAACACACACTATGATGGCTTACATCTTAGTCAGTGCTGCTCTGCACGGTTGATGGGTATGGTCCACAACCCACAGGGGTGGACTCTATTTTCCTTAGCAGTTGTTCAGCTGAATATCATTAGAATACCTGAAGTCACCTATAAATCATTCCACATCATCTATCATATTATTATGGACCAAGTACTATGGTCATTTACATACATATATACTTCACACACCTGTTCTGGGAATGTAGTCTCTTGTGGATGTTTTTTTTTCTGTGCCTTACATGCACACTTTCTCTCTCTCTCTCTCTCACTCTCAGTCTCTCTCCAGTAAATGGAATTAGCTGGTTTGTATAGATTGCAGCATGGAATTTGTAGGTGAAGCACATGATCAGGTGATGGCCTCTGCACCATTCAGTGTCCTCCACTTGCTACCTGCATGCAGGATGCTGTGTAGTACTTCCAATTACCACTGTCATGGCAACCAATTACTATAAATTCATACATCATGTGGGCATGGTCCCTTTACCTTTCTTGTATGATGGACATCCTTCCTGTGCGTGGGCAGCAGTGTTGCAGACAGCAGGTAGCAATTCCTCTTACAAGAGAACCTGCACACTCAGGCCAGCTACATATTTGTAGGATGTTCCAGAACTACAGACAGAGTATGAGTAGTGTTGTTGTATGCATTGTATAGCACTGGTGTTACAGGGTTTGTGTGTACATACTAGTTTAACTTGGAATGCAGTCTGTCTACATAGCTCTCAACTGTGGGCCTATTCACTTGATGGCCAGAGGTGTGCCTATTATGTTTTGTCTGTCCACCACACATTTCTTGTGTCAGATATATCACTGGCAGTGTGTGTTAAGTGCTATCTGTACATGGCTACATCCATTTCTGTTTCTAGCTTCATATTCCCGACTAAAGGTATGTTGCAGACTATCCTGTAACACCAGCTACTTGCTTAGTGTATAACAACAATTTTACACATATGGGCCTGTGTTCCAGCTTCTGTCCTCCACCTACATACCAGGCTTTGTACATATGATATGCTGTCAGGGGTTGTTATGTAGTGGGCTGTGTGTATGTCATGCTGTCATTCCTGCCGTCAGTCCACTGCTGTTGTGTCCCCCACTCATATTCCATATATGTGTGAGCTTCACCTACACAATACATGTGTGCCCTTATGCATTCCAGAGACCACTGTATGTAACAGTGGTATATGGCCCTGTATTATTGAGTCTGGGAGGATGCACCATAATTAACCAAGGCTGTTACAAAATGTGGAGGTATCAGGGTTAAGCTGCTTTAAGGTATCTGGATGTACATTACCATACAATGCAGGCCTACTGCCTCCTTCCATACAGACTGTTCTGTTTGTCAGTGTGATAGTGATGGTGTCAGTTATGCTTTGTTATGTAACAGATTCATCCCATTGTGTCAACTGAAGTCTTTACCCCCTAGGGATTGTGTACAGAGTGTAGATAGAGGCTGCTGGACTATACATCTGCATTACTTACTGTTGATTGATTGGTATCCTGTGGCCCAGTCTGTCTTTACTATTGTACTGCTTGAAGGCCTTGGCCTGGACAGCAGCATATGTAAACCTTTCCAGACTACTGTATTAATATAACTGTTAGACAGTTGCATTATTCTGTTTATATGTATGTCAGTGTCTAATATGACATGGCATATACAACTGTAATAGTACACAAATAAAGCTTTCCCGTGTATGCAAACCTGTGTGTGGTGTTATATTCTTTGACCTCTCTGTGGGTATATGTTGCAGGCAAGAATAGTCATTTGTATGGGTGGCTCATACAGTGTCCAGTTGGTAAGGCGGCAACTGTAGGCATAGTGGCTATTCCGTATTGTGTGCACCTTCTACATATGTATCTTCCTACACATATCTCTGTGTATGTATGTGTAGTTACATATATATCTATATCTATCGATATATCTATATATATATATATATATATATATATATATATATATATATATATATATATATATATATATATATATATATATATATATATATATATATATATATATATATATATATATATATATATATATATATATCTATATATATATATATATATATATATATATATATATATATATATATATCTGTATCTGCATATCTGTGTCTGTGTATATGTATCCAAGGAATGTTGATTGCTTCCACATTGTACATTCCCTATGGTAGTCAGACTGTACTGCATGATATGTTACTGATACCAGCCTGACATCATACAGGTGGGATGGAGTACTGTTAACATCTTGTGTTAGGTCCTGGTTATGGGATCTGCAACAGTTGGCACTGTATTGCTGGGCAGATGTGTTTGGCTGTGGGGGGGAATATCTATACATACAAGACGTATGTTGTTTGGGCCCCCTCAACCTCATTAATGCTGCATGTGGACATATATGTTTTTATGTTCCCATTTTTATCTACAGATGTATGTCTGTATATACCTATGTTGATCAATATTTATGCTTACATATATATATATATTGCTATATATATATATATATATATATATATATATATATATATATATATGTATAGATGTAGATTATATATTTATAGATGTATGCATATGTATATATATATATATATATATATATATATATATATATATATATATATATATATATATATTCCTATATATGTATCTATATTTACATATATAGATATGTTATATCTATTTAGATATTAATATATATATATATATATATATATATATATATATATATATATATATATATATATATATACACACACACACACACACATACCTCTACATTTTGAAATACATTTCCTGCACTGTTGAATGACTGGGCTGGATGACATGTTTGTGAAAACATCAGGGTTATGTGTATCTGACATGGCTTCATGGTAAATCACTTTGGCTATGGTGTGCAGGGTCCTGGGTTTGAACATTGCAAAGGCTATTTATTTTGTTGCTGGGCAGAACAAGGGCAGTTGGATACAGAGGGATTAAGGCACTTTTAAACAGTTGTAAGCGGGTTTGCACGGGTTTGTGCAGGGGTAAGCACTGCTAACTTCCAGTTACAGTTTCTTATACTGGTTTAGCTTCTCAATTGTTTAAACTGTGTAGGCATTGCTTACCCCCATGCAAACAGGCTTAAACCCGCTTGCTGCTGCTTAAAAGTGCTTACTCACACTTACTCCACCACTAATTTCTTTAAAAGAAAAGAAAAAAGGGTTGATAGGACAGTGGTGAAAAAGGGGCACAAAGAGGGAAACACAGTGGGGAAATAGCTAGGGATGTGCAGGAGGGTGTAGGGAAGGACCATAGCTGCCCATTTCTTCTACAGTAACAGCTTTACATATACACTGACTTTGGTGGTAGATTTGGACACTCAAACCCCTGAAAGAGGGGTGAGGACAACATTAATATGTTGTGATGCCAGTTAGACCAGATTACGTGTCAAGTGGATACATGTGCCAGATGGACAGCTATGTATGGGGCGAGATTTTTTTTGGGAACAGATTGCCATTTTCTTTTCAGGTGAGAGTGGGATGTTGGGGAGAGATAGTAGGTATATTTGAGGAGGTAGGCTAGCTAGGTTAACAGACAAGACAACAAAGACACATACAGGGGCAGTATATGACACATGTGGGGGGTAAACCCCTTGATGGAGAGGGGTGTTGGGAAATCGGAAGCCCATGAGCCCCCTAGTGGAAACAGTGGGACTGAGAACCCCACCCATGGGCAGTCACCACTGCACCTTTACAGCCCCTAGTGTGGCTGCGCTGGGGGCTGAGTCAGAGAGCGAGGCCAACCCTCCAGTCATGACACACAGCCCTCGAACTGGCATAGAAGATCTCCAAACTGCTGATCTAACTCTCTACGCAGCATGACCCAGACTTGGCGGCGGGTGACAGCTTCCTGTCCATGCCTGCTCCCAGTGGGGGGGGGTGAGCCCCATCCCTTGAGGCAGTTCCACCCAAAGGTGGTGCAGGATCAATGAACGAGGAGGTCCCGGGTTGGGTCCCAGATGTGCTGGTGCCCGGTGCCACATCCAGCTGAGGTGGGACAGGTGGGTCCGCTGGGACCCGCATTCCCATACGTGCTATGGTGTTTATGGTGTATCAACATATGTGGGTTAGTAACAGTCAACACATTCCAGGGTTAGGTATAACAGCATGCATAGATATTCCCATTAACCCAGACACCAGATACAGAACAGTTGCATAGCAAATGGAACACATGCATATATGGGACCACAGTGGTAATAACAACAGCATGCAGGTACATTGATGGCACCATGCCACCAATATCAGAGTATTTCAACATAGCACATGCATAGAAACAGATTTAAATAATTATCAATCAATAGGACATATGTCCCAACATAACAGTGGAGTCATCACATACCAGTTGAGGTGGGTATTTAGTGTATTGTTGGAGATATGGTGGGGGGGAGAAAGATGTCAATTAACAACTAGTATATTCCTGTACTTCACATTACTTTCCTAGTCAGTGCTGTTATCTGTACCTTACAAGTATTACTACACTACCCTATTGCCTTAGTTTGGACAGTGATATGGCTGTCATCATCTTTATACATGAACTGGTTTTACTTGCAGTATACCCCTCTTACCTGGTATACCCATGGAGGAATTGTTTGTTAACACTAACTAATTGTCTCTACACATACTCCCAGATTCCAGCTTGATGTTATGCACATACCTGTTCATCTCTTTTTGCACAGACTTTGGCCATGTCTTGACCACATGCAGGTGAAACCTTATTATTCAAAGCAACTGCATCAGTCACAATGCCATACAATACCAAAGTGAACAGTACTAGTACAGGGTATAATTCTTTTATTTCTGGGCACATTCTTCATATCTGACAGACGTGTGGGAGCAATGTTTGTTAGCCCTACCTGAATGTTGCCACACAAAGTACCAGATTCCACATTACTATTATGCACATACATCTCACTCTGTTATTGTACACACTCTGGTCACAGCTTGACAACATGGGGGTATAAATGGGACATATGTAGCTTATTACTCTCATAAGATTTTGGGGAGTTGCTAGTGTGCCTGATTTGTTCTCATAGATGTGTGACAATCAGTTGTATTTCCTGTTTACTGCCTATATGTCTGGGATCATCCCACTGATTTCCCAGGGAGACAGGGTGACAGGCAGCAGATATGGGCCAATTTATTGGACATTCTGGACATATCTGTACTGTTTTGGGGTATGATTCTGTATGCCGACTACTACCACTCCCTGGATTCGAACCATGGCTGTGTGGGCTAAAAATACAACAGTTAACATCTCAATTGCATGTGTTGTTCAGATTGTGTTGTCTGTCTTTTCACTGTTTTGTGTCTGTGTGTCTCTTAGTTGTACTAAGTGACCTCTGGGGATTACACCAGTCATATACAGACAGTCCTACACATTCTATTTATGTTGCACAGTGTGAGTAACAATACTTAATACAACAGTACTATTAAGTGATTGCAAATCTACATTACCATATGATGCCAGAGTATATACATGCAGTCCAGCAGTTAGACGTTTATTGTCAGGCTGTTATGCTTTTATTTACATACAAACTATATGAGACTCTTCCTGCCATATTCTCTGGTTTATGCTGTTCTTGCCTTAAACAATACAGGTTTTATATTGGCAATTAATTACTAACACTTTTAGATTTATTCCCTATGACAGTACATGCAAGAGTATTAATAACCTGCCTCGCGTCGCAGCCTCTGCAGGTGACAGCCATGGACCTCCTGGTTTGCGGCCTGCTCACTTGCCACTGTGGAGGACATAAGAGGACTATTTAGCCATACCTATCCATAATATACATGAACTGGTAATTATTAAACGTGTAGTGGAGTGATACTTAGTCACAGCTGGGACCTCCCCTGTCGTCCTAGTCTCTTGGATCCACTGATCCAAGAGATCCCCCTTTTGCCACTTCAAGTCAGCATAGTGATGTCTGACCTGCTCACCAGTTTGGAGTATGCCAGTGGCACTGGTGAGGTCATGGGCAAAATGGTCCCAGGCTTTCGCCTTATATTGGGAACCCTGGTACTGGCCCTGTAGCAGTCTCTGCTCATAGTCTTTGAAAAGGAGTCCTGCCATGACTCTGGACTCCTGAATGCCCCAGCGCTGCACCTGGAAGTGCACTCCCTTTCCCCTTTCTGCCATGGTGCCTGCAAGAGGAAGCTACAACCAGTTATGAGATGTATTCCCACCTGTTGGGTTTAAGTAGGGCCGAATTCCCGCACTTTGCCATGATTGGCCAGTTTTGAAAAGGCTAAGCTATGAGCAAACCTGCTTACCTAAGGTTTGCATTGTTTAAAGGGGTATACCACTGTACACATTGAGCTAGCTGGCCTACACATTGCTTACACCTCCTAAGCTGGCCTGTGCAATGCTTAGCATTGCTTAAAATTGACTTTGCATTATATTTGCTTTTTGGCATTGAGTTATTATTCATTACATCTTATATATATGTCTGGTATCCATGATTCATGTGTACATACACTGTATGGGGTCCTTGTGTTTAGTAGGGAACTTCAACACTCTATTACATTTACACCTCACATCTGGGCTTACTTCAGTACTCCAGTTCACATATTTATGTTATGTAGTAGGTTATAGAACATATGACTGTATACTGGTTCCTTTCACATGTTCAGTTTGATTTTACTATAGTGAGGGTTTGTTTGGTGATATCTCACTCTTGTGTACTGCTGTAATGGCTTGGTGGTTAACTGCTGTGATTATAGTGCACAGGGTCCTGGGTTCAAGACCTGCAAAGGCTGTTTATTTTGTTTCTGGCCAGAACAGCAGCTGATGCATACAGAGTGCTTAAGCTACTTTTAAGCAGTTGAAGTTGGGTTTGCGTGGGTTTGCATGAAGGTAAGCACTGATAACCTTTGGTTAAAGATGCTTACAGAGAGTTAGCTTCCATATTGCTTAACCTGTGTGCGCATTGCTTACCCCTGTGCAAATGGGCTTATACATGCTTACTAATGCTTACATATGCTTACTCCCACTTACTACTGCTTAATAGTGCTTACACTTGCTTACTCCTGCTTACCATTGCACTGATTTAGACAGTAATGTCAACTGGTTCTTGGAAAGATGGGGGATTTGGAAGCTGTATGGAGTTATCATTCATTACACATTTTACCTTCCATTTGTATCAATGATTCCTGTGTACATATACTTTATGGGGCACATGTGATTATCTGTGGACTTTGCAACATTATGACACTGACACCTCACATCTGCATTTAATGCAGTACTCCACTTCACAAATATATGTTATTTAGTAGGTTATGCAACTAAAATATTGGTCATAACATGATTTGACATGGAAAATGGAATGTGCAGCAGGGGAACTCAAACCGGGAATGCCTGCTCATAAGGTGAATGCTCTGCCCACTACACTATTGCTATACTGCTTCATTTGCATATATCTTCCTTTTTATCCTCTTCAGCCATTTAAGCTGCATTAACCGTAGCTAAGCGTTGGGCAAACCCGCGCACCTATGGTTAGATTTAATCAGTTTCATAAAAATAAAAATGAAATTTTTATATTGTTTGTGTTTACTATTGCTTTTGTACAAGTGGGGGGATGTTGCTGGGGGTATGCAGCCACCTGAGAGTGGTCTCGCTCCTTCTTTTGGGCTTTCTGCTGTTCTTCATTGCAGGGACGTGTATATTCTGAGAGCTCTGCTCTCAGACATGCCTCCTGCACTCTTACAGGCTCCGTGTAAGATTAGGAGCTCAGGCAGCGCACCTTCATTAATATGCATGGTGAGCTGCCATCCTGCTCCTGCTCCTAAACGGCCGCTTCCTTGCAGGATTAAGCTAGTCCTGCATGGAAGAATAGTAAATCCGGGGGGAATGTGGCAAGACTGTTGCACTGGGGATTGTGCAAACATTATAATATTGAAGTAGGTGAAAAACACTGGAAACATGATCCACAATGCATCATAGAAAATGATGAAGACTACATCACATGGCATCACCCATTACCAACAGTTCAAAAGCTAGATGCTAGAAAACCAGATATAGTGGTCTATGAAAAGAAGACAAAAATAGCATTGATCTTTGAAATCGCTGCACCCAGTGACTACAATTTCTTGCGTACAGAGGGACACAAAGTCATAAAATATCAGGATTTGCAGGCAGAAATTAGAGCAATGTGGAAGAAAGATATCCAGACAGTTCCAATAGTAGTAGGAGCAATGAGTCTTATAAAAAAGACTCTACAATCATATTTAGATATGTTACCAATAAATGTAATTCCGTATGAATTACAGAAGGATTCATTACTAGGCACACTGTGGGTGCTAGAAGAGCACTTCTGGCTGACATCAAAGATTAAAACAATACTAATTTCCTGAACTTTAATCATAGTTTAACTTAGGAATGGGGTCCATTCCTGTTAGGCTGTTAGAAACCAAAAAGATTTGGGGAAATTAACAAAATGAGAAACTAGAGGCCATTGCCAAGCTTTTGGGTGACAGGTTCAGGTGAAGTTTCTCCCCCCACTCCCCCCTAATTGTCCAAAGGAAATACTTCATACCAAAATCCCTCAAAGCATTACTGGGGAACAGGTCATCAATTCACTTTCCAAGCCTCAAAACACTGCATCAATGGGCACTGATAACATAAATAGCATGAAACATGACCTTTCTGGTCCACTTGAATCACTTTTTAACTGGAACCTTCAGCCTGGTTTTGTGTCCAAGGAATGGAAGATGGCTACAGTCATTCCCCTGCACAAAGGAGGTCCAACCACTGATCCACATAACTACAAGCCCATAAGACTTATCAGCATCATATGTAAGGCCATGAAAACAATCTTCATGGACATGATAAATATAGACATGGGTAACCTGCAAACACTGGACCCATCACATTTGTTAAAGGAAGGTTATGCCTATTAAATCTGGTGAACTTTTTTGATAAGGTCACCAAAGCATTGGATAAAGGTAAGAATGTGCACACAGCTTACCTTGATGTGGTCAAGGCTTTTGATAAGACACCCTATTCAGGCATTATAGACAAGCTCACTAATTTAGATATAAACCTTTTTATCACCAGCTGGATAACCAGGTGGCTCACTGATAGGACCCAGGAGGTCAAAATAGTTAAGGCAACCTCCACTAAGAGGACAGGCACTAGAGGAGCTCCCCAGGGCATGGCATTGGGCCTGCTCCTTTTTGGAATGTATTTCTCTGAAATGGAAGCAAATGCTGAAGGTTTATGGCTGGCTAAGTTTGCAGATGATTGTAAGCTGGGGGTTATCACTGACTCACCTGCAGACACTAGTATTCTTCAAGAATGTGTATCTCTGACTAACAAATGATGCCAGAGCTATGGTCCTAAGCTCAGTGCTAAGAAATGCATAATTGTCCCCTTTGGGAAGTGAACCATTTCAGCTAATTACCATGTTAATAATATGCCCCTAAGAGTTGACCCAGAGGTTAGGGATCTGGGTACACAAGTAGACAGTAGCCTTACCTTTGACCACTATTTGGCCACAGTGGTGAGTGTTGCACAACTTATAAGTAAAGGCATGGCATCTAGGTCCAAAGAGGTCATTATCCTTCTGTAGTCTGCCCTTATCAGACTAATCATAGAGTACAATGCTTCCTTTGGTATGTACCTGACCAGGCATATGCAGCAACTAGAGTGATCTCAGAGGTTCCTTACAAAAAGAATACAAGGCGTAACAAAACCTGCCTTATGCAGAGCACCTTAAAGCTCTTTCCCTCTACTCAGTCTCCTATAGATTGCTGAGGGGTGATCTATGACTGGCTTACAAGGCATCCACAAGCCCCACACTTATGAATCTCCTACATATTTGTAAGTCAAAGAGTACCAGAAATACAAGATATAGGGACATTAATTTTGTCTGTGATTTAAACAGAACATGCTGAAGAGACAGATATTTATCCCAGAGACTGTCCCTCCTATGTACAGGCTTTCCATCCCTTTGAAGCTGTGTTTGTGTATTATTCAGTTAACTGCAACCTAGATCAGTGAATGGAAAATAGGAAATTTACACTGGACCTGACACCCATGTCCCTTATGGATAGAGGTAGCTTATAAACACCTAGCCCTCAATGTCCTGTTTGGATAAAGGACGTCATTATTCTTTCAGAAAAAGTTGGCTAGGTTTAGAAACCACCTCCCCCACCTCCGGCCATTAACTTAGAAGCAATCTATGAATCTATGAAGCCACGATCTCTGGTCATGTATATTATTGAATATTTGTTTAAAAATGTTTGTAATATGTTGGAGCTTTTCCTTTGGGCTTCCTCTAAAATTTTTTTTTACTAAACCCAGTCACACAAACCCAGTAAATAAAAATGAAATAAATAAACATTACTGTTTTTAATAAGATCATTGTGCTTTTAAATAATTCAGAAATACTGGCTAAGATTGAATGGCATGGGACACAAAGTACGTGGCCAGTACTTCTGAAAATGCAGAGAAACAACTGAAATGCAATTCATAACAAACAGCACACTGGAGATGCAGATGATCTATATTACAGCACACAAAGTCAGCCTATGTTGTGCAGAATTATGCATATAAGCAGCATTATATGAATAGTACTGTTGGCATAACTCCAAGTTAATTGTACTCTGCACTGAGGTTGTCGCAAAACATGGAGTTGCACGACTCAACCCATCTATCAAAAAGTATTGTAACCCCCAGGGACTGTACTGATAGCAAAGAGGAATAATGCTCTAATAACAGCCCTGCACTGGTGTGTGACAGCATAGAAAAGGAGGATGGGTGCTGTGGCACACGCTCACACACTAATTTCGCTGGTGGAGATTGGAGAAACAACTGTGTAGTACTGCCTGAGGGTGGCTGGGGCATCCTGTTGTATTCAGCCCCTTGCAGAAGTGACACATGACCTGGCACTGACACCCAGTGCACATCCCATCTGCAGGGTGTTAGTGTGAATGCCCATTGTGGGTGGAGAATAAAGAGTGCGATGCTAACCCAGTTTCCTCAGTCTCCTCACTGGTACTAGGTGTGTGTGTGTGTGTGTGTGTGTGTGTGTGTGTGTGTGTGTGTGTGTGTGTGTGTGTGTGTGTGTGTGTGTGTGTGTGTGTGCATGCGTGCAAATTGCATGCATGGATGCATATTTGCATATTCTGCCTTGTAAAACTTAATTTACTATACACTCCCATAACACACATGCTACTACAGTATGCTGTATATTATATGTCCAAACTGCCATGCTGGCAAGCCATTCTGTGCACTCTAGAAAAGTATGGCATGCTAAGCATGTTTGATATACAGTCCATTGTGCCATCTGTGCAAAAGCCTCATTCTGCTTATCATTTACCTAAATAAAGTTGCCTTCAAGTGACTTTCTGTTCCCCACCCACCACTGAGGCATTACACTATAGTTTCTGGAATTCTCATCTACCTGGGGTCATTGAAGTGCAGCTCAGAGTCTCAGGACTAGAGCTCTAAAATTAGCTATTTAATTAGCTTCTGCAAGAATTGTCCCAACCCTTCTACCCTTTTCTTGTGGTTTTGAAAGGCTGTCTCTGGCTTCCATCCCTAATGGTAATCTAACTTCCAAATGTCCCTCCCTCTTCTCTTTTCAATGCTATTGTCTGTTGTATAGGCTATTTATGTACTCTTACCACACACTGTTTTCCATAGATTGATAACACTGAGTGCCCATCCAGCATATCAGTATTGCTCTTGAGTAAACCTCCTTTACTACAAATAGTTTTCTGCTTATTTTTCCCAGAGTTGCCATCTTTTTGGCACCCTTGCCATACTCTGAGAAGGTCCTGAATTTATTGTGCTACATTTTTGGTGAGAGATAAGCAATTTATTTTATCATTTTGCACTTCACTTAATTACTTTAGAGTGCTACTGCTTTATGTTTGCTTTATTAGTGATTTTCTACTTGATATCATTTTAAAGGTCCCTAATAATTGAAATGTCTTTGTCCAGGTAGTTTGTTTAAGTTGTAGGAAATTTACACCAGCCTAGCACCTATGTCCCTTATGGACAGAGGTAGCTAATCAATGCCTGGCCCTCATTGTCCTATTTGGATGTAGGATGTCATTATTATTTTGGAAAAACTTGGCTAGGCCTATAAAGGCCCCCTGGGGCATTAGCCTAGTAACAATCTATGGCTCTATGTTTTGTTGTAGCATTACACTCTCAAGCAATCTTTTTGGGTTTTTACATTAAGAGGGCTGGGATGGTCCATTTAGTGGCAGTAGGTGATGGACTGGGTTATCTGAGTTGGGAAACACATAAAAAAGCTGTAACTGTAGTGGTTGGGCACAGGTCTTAGAAGTCAGTTTTCTATCTTTTAAGTATCTGTACAGATTTGGAGCATTTGCATGCCACTGCCCATTGTGCAGCTGTGGGTAGTGGTGCCCTGTATAGACACAGACACCTAGAAACCAAATTTTCTTCATAAAACTACCTCTGAAACTGTACCAGTAACTTGGTGAGTGTATAGAAGCTACTGTGCACATTGAGTTGCACAAAGCAGCCAATTTGCATTCTGAGAAACATTGACCCTTGAATTTGGTTTTATATAGCATAGTCTAGTCTCTAGTCCCAAAAGCACCCTTAGTCAGCCCACTCACACACCACACCTTTGTAGTTCACCCAGTAAAGGACCTAAAATTCAGCTCTTTCTTTATCGATTCCATAGGTAAACTAACATCATCCTTCACTAACTATTCAATTTCTCCTTCTCCACCGCCATCTATCTCTTCCTCCCCCCCTCACTTCCTGCTCCCAACATCCCTATATCAGCCATAAAAAAACTTTTTAAAATTGAAACCTGGTGCCAATGCCCCTGATGAAATACCATCCTACTTCCTAAAAGCAGCCACAGATGACATTGCTCTGCCCATCTTCATTCTAATAAATTGTTCTAGTTCTGACTGCCATGTTACCCAGCTCTGGAAAAAAAGCCTTCATTATTCCTCTTCATAATGGTGGCAACAGCAATGATATTCCATACTTTTGACCCATTTCTATCTTATCTCCCATTTCTAAACTTCTCGAAAAATGCATCCATATACAACTCTTACCCTATCTCACAAAAAAAAATCTTTTAACTCCCACACAACATGGTTTCAAACCTGGCCACAGCACCACCATGTCTCCTCTCCTTCCTTGAAACTGTTAACAAGGCCTGGGACTCTGTTCACATCATTTCCAATCTCCTCTTAGACTATTCTAAGGCATTCGACACCATCTCGCATAACCTTCTCCTTAGTAATCTCTCCAAATTAAACCACAACAGACCCCGGGAACTATTGCCCTATAAGCCTGACTAGCTTGGTCTGCAAGGCTATGGAGTGCATCATCATGGAACTCATTAACAGAGACATTGGGAACCTCCAAACACTGGACCCTACCCAGTTCAACTTTGTTAAGGGCAGATCATGCCTCCTAAACCTGGTGGGCATCTTTGAGACAGTTACCAAGGCTATAGATGAGGGAAAGGTGGTACACACAACCTACCTAGACCTCGCAAAGGCCTTTGACACCATTCCCCATTCTGGTATTATAGACAAGCTCACCAGCCTGAACATAAACCCCTACATCACAAGATGGGTTGTCAACTGGCTCACGGACAGAACCCACATGGTAAGAGTTGCGGGAGCTAGGTCTGACTCTAAACCAGTTACAAGTGGCATTCCCCAGGGCTCAGTCCTAGGACCCCTCCTGTTTGGCAAATACTTCTCAGAGGTACAAGCAAGCATAGGAGGACTATGGCTGACCAAGTTTGTAGACGACTGCAAACTAGGGGCTAAAATTGACTCTCCGGCTGACACAGACATCCTCCAAAAGGGTCTCACTGGACGGACACCTGGTGTCAAAATCATGGCCTCAAGCTAAATGCCAAAAAGTGCATAGTCATCCCCTTTGGAAAAAACAAAGTACCCACAATCTGCCACATAGGTAGTAGTCCCCTAAATACAGAAGATGTAATAAGGGATCTGGGGACCCAAACTGATAGTAAACTCTCCTTTGATAATCACATTGCCAAAGTGGTTAGAAAATCCTTCTACATGGCACACCTTATCACAAAAGGGTTTGCATCCAGATCAAAAGAGGTCATTGTGCCCCTCTACTCATCGCTCTTCAGACCCATCATAGAGTACAATGCCCCATTTGGGATGTATCTTACAAGACACCTGCAACAGCTGGAAAGACCACAGAGGTACCTCACCAAGAGGATCACTGGCCTCAAACAGATGCCCTATGCAGCTCTACTGAAGAAACTCCAGCTGTACTCAGTTGCATACTGCCTACTCAGAGGTGATCTCTGCCTGACATACAAGGCCATGTCCAACCCAGAACTGATCGACATGCTCCACCTAAAGAAAAGCTTATCCCCTCGAGCCACATGGTCTAGGGATCTAAACCTCACCACAATAATAAATAGGATGTGCTGGAGGGATAGATTACTATCACAGAAATGTTTACCCCGGGGATCACTTCAGTGACTCTGCTGAACAGAGGCACAGGGAACTAATCTAAGGGGGTGGCGAAAGCCAACACATTCTGGCTAGGCTTATAAATGCCTTTGGGCAGATAACCTAGTACTTACCTATGAACCTATGAACCTATCCCACTCCTCTATCAACTGGTTCACTGGCTACCTCACAAATAGGCAACAAGCAGTTAAATGGAAAAAAAATCCACCTACCCTTTCCTTAATACTCCCACAGGTGTTCCCCAGGGCTCAATTCTAGGCCCCCTTCTATTCAATATATTCATAAACAACTTCTACCTAGCCATCCCCAATGCCAAACTCATCCAATATGTTGATGACTCAACAATAATATGCTCTTCCCCCTCTATCTCCACTTTAACAAACATAACCCAAGAAGCCTTTTCTTCCACTGAGAAATAGATGCTGGACAACCATCTTGCACTCAATGCAACTAAAACTAAACTCATGATATTTACCACTTCCAAAACCACCAACATGGATAATAACTCATTCTCAATCACTAGTCAGAATGATACTCCCCTTGAAGTAGTCTCCCATGCTAAACTACTAGGAGTCCTTGGCGTCGATTAGCTAAAGTTCGATGACCATCTACAAGCAAATATGAAAAAAAACTCATAAGAAAATTGGGATGCTTTACCACCACAATCGCTACATCTCTCCCTCCACCAGGCTCACCCTCGCTAATACATACCTCATTCCATCCCTCCTATATGGTGTTTCTATTCTTACTGACCTACAATCCTCCCTCAAGTCAAAACTCTCCTTCTGCTACAATAAAATAGCAAAATTTGCAACTGGCCACAGATCCACCTCCTACTAGTGCACTGCCTTACATCAACTGAACTGGCTTGAGCTGTCCAATTACCTCACCTACATTCAACTTATCCAAGCTCACAAAATTATTTTCAATCCCTCTCTCTGTCCTCCCTTGCCACCACCTTTAAAATGCATCTAGCTGGCAGACCCCTTAGATCGAATTAAAAAAACCTAATAGAGCTACATAAACCTGCCTGACCTCCATCAAACAGCTAATATCCTTCTCTCTAGCATGCTACTGGAATTCTCTCCCTCCTCTCATCCATACCACTAGCTACCTCTCCTCATTCAAAACCTTACTTCACTCACACCTAAACTCACAATGGGAATGCTCTTGCTCCCATCCTGCATAACCTTACTTCAATATAGTTATTCTCTTGAAGCCATAATATTCTCATAATAGCATCTTATAGTTCTACAGCTGGAACAAACTGTAAGAATCAGCACAATTTTTAATAACTGTAGAATATCAATAGTTTAGTAATTATTGTATAAGTTAGCAGTACCTTCAATGAACTTTGACTTTATGTGAAATTCTGTTATTGCATTGTACCAATATGCACACTGTACTAATTTGCGCTTCTCAAAATGTCAATTTTTACTTAATTTGTGGATTTTACTCCTTACCTTCTCAAAATGTCAATTTTTACTCAATATGTGGATTTTACTCTTTAAAACCCACTCTTATGTTGTAATTTTTGTAATTTTGTAATTAGTATTTTTTCTGGAGCTTTTCTCCCCAGGACTCCATTGAAAACAGGCTCCTCATGGCCCAATAGACTATCCTGGCAGACAAACTGCAAATAAAATAAATAAATAAAATGATGGATATGCACTTTCCTATTTTCTCCACAACCAGTTTATATTGAGACTATGTAATGATTGTCTAATGTTCACTGACTACCATTTAATCCTCAAAGAAATAAATAACAGTATGCAACAGGTATATATACACAATGTCTCTGGAGACAAACTCTTGTGTACAAAACCTCATAATAACAATCAGGTTGTCAGAAACACACACACTACACCCACCTCACATAATACACAACCCAGACATAGACTTACTTATGTTGAGGCCCTTAAAAATGCAATTTTCTCAAACCTCAAAGATCTGCCAGGTATTCCACCAGCACAAAATAACCTCAGAAAACCTGAAAGCACTCAAAAGAAGAAACACCTAAGACTGCACATGCAGCCATACTCAGTGGAGCCTCATCTACCAAATTCAAGACAATACACTATCCAGCACATTAGCTATAGGGGACTCCATTGTATGGCATACTAATGCTCTGCCGCACCAGGTTGAACAAGGAGAAAATAATGGCTTATCAGAGGCTAGGATCTGCCAAATTATCTATCGACTTGTTATTACACCACAGGTACCAGTATGATTCAGTCATAGTTAGTGTAGATGTAAATGACTTGAGATGTATCTTCTTAGACTATATGAAGAGAGACATTATGGAGCTCTCAGACTATGCATCACAGGCTGGTATATGCCTAGCATTGAGCAGGCTGATGCAATAATATGAACATTAGATCACTGACTTTAATAATTCACTTAGCTTTTGGTGTTATTCTAGGTGGATACAATATTTGCCAGAGTGTAAGGACATATTTAACAAACAATATTACTTTGCCAAGGATGACCTGCACCTAACTCCTCTAGGGTTTTGAATATTGGCTAAAACATTGTCCTCCCCCACATAGCCTTTTTTAAGCAATGCCAAATTGACAAACCTTCCAACATAGTAAAATCTACCCAAGGAAATCTAAAGGTGTTATTGCTCAATGCCAGTAGACCAAACAAGACGCTACACTCCCTCCAAGCTCCCCTCACCTTGGAGAATAAGGACATCTATGCACTTACTGAGACATGGCTGAAAGCCACAGATAGTACCCCAGCAGTACAAAGCTTCAGTACCTTCTATGCATTTAGACGAGCAAGTGCACAAATAAGGACTAAAGGTAGAGATGCCTCAGACTACATCAATTACAAATATAACTCTAGGTAGGTTAAACAGGATGACACACTGGAGTTCCTCCATGTCCATTATTACCATAGACAAAGTCCCATACCATATCCTAGTATGTTATAGGTCATCTTCTATGTCCCATGAAAGCCACAGCTCATACTAGACCTATCTGAGACACCCAACATTCAACCAAATACCATATTCATGGGGGTCTTTAGTTATCACTCTATAAACTGGGAATCCTACACGACCCCAAATTTGCAGGCAGAAAGGGTTCCTAGAGTTTGTAAACAAAAAACCCCAGGACCAGTTACTGCATTTGCCTGCAAGATATACTGACATATTTGACCTGGTACTCACAAATATGAGAGAATGATGACCCCCGGGTCTATATTAAAATCTCGAAGTCTGACAATATCGAATACGATATTGTTGACACGAGAATACTGAAAGCGCTCTACATTGAACGTTTAACTGGAAAATCTTCATAGGGGAAGATTTCCGTTTACTTCAGTGTAGAAGTGGGTGGATGGGAGGTGCAGGGGAGCTTGCCCCTGCCTACACACTATTTTTTTTTTAATTTAGTATTTTTTTTTGTTTTGATGGTTTAAGAATTTGATCACTAAAGTACGATCTTTAGTGATTCAAAGTTTTTCCCTTCTAGATTATAATATAGACCCCTGACCCCCTCCCCCTATGTTGTGTCTTCTTTGGTAAGGTAAGATCAAAATGCATTCTCCTTCAAAATAAGAATCAGTTCTGTAACCCCAGCAAACTCTGTAAAAATTAAAAACTACTCCAAGGCAAACTACTTTTATTAGGTTATAACCTATAAACATTTCAAGCCCCTTCAAACCCAGATAACACAGCAACTTATGCAGAATTATATACAGAAGCGTTGTATAACCATGCCATGACTGCATAGAGGCTACTGTGGCTACCAGAAGTAAGTCCAAAACTAACTCAGAAAGCAAACCACCCTGATGGAATCCAAAATTAATCAGGTTGTACAACAAAAAGAAAAATAGCCATAGCTAAAATTAGGAAATGTAACACCAAAAATATAAATAAAACTCTCTCCTCTTTCTAATTGAAAAGACAACTAAGAGGTCTAATTGAGTCCAACAAAGCAAATTTTATGGTAAAGATAGCATCCCAGGCCAAGGACAACCATAAGACCTACCTTGTTGAGCCATGTTGAAACCTCAAAGGCAGCACACAACAGTGTGCCAAACTGTTGGTAAATGGAGTCAAGTTCAAAGAATTGAGAGATATAGCAAACCTTCTGGCTGACAAATTCAGCTCTGTCTCTAACCCCCTCACTCCCCCAACTACATCTCAGGAATACCATATAACCTAATCCCTCCAACTATCAGTAGGGAACAGGTCTTAGACGTGATCTTTAAGGCCAATAATACAGCTTCAGTGGGTACCCACAATATCACAAGAGGCCCTCTAAATAGCCTGAAATATAGCCAAGGCCACTGGTGTCACTATTCAGCCAATCACCTCCATGCAGGCTTCATGTTGTGCAAATAGAAGACTGCGACATTCATCCCTCTGCACAACAGTGGACCATCAGCTGATCCTGAGAAATACAGACCCATTAGTCTGATAGTCTCATATGCAAAGCTATGGAAAGAATTATCCTGGAAATGATCAACAATAATATGGGAAAATTTCAGGCTCTCGACCCAGTCCAGATTAGTTTTGTCAAAATCAGGCTACATCTATTGAACCCGGTGAATGTCTTTGAGAAGGTCACCAAGACAATGGAAGAGGGAAAAACAGTGCATACTGCCTACCTTGACCTAGCTAAGGTATTTATTACAATACCTCTCTTGTGCATTGTAAACAAACTCATGGAATTAGGCATAAACCCCTATGTAACTCACTGAATAGCCATCTGGCTCACAGACAGAACCCTGGAAGTTAGGATTGGAGAGACCACCTCCACATAGAAGCTGGTCACCCATGGCACCCTCCACGGCTCTGTGCTGGGTCTGCTCCTCTTTGGTATCTATGTTTCAAAGTCAGTGTGTCAAGGGTCTCTGGTTTACCAAGTTTGCAGATGATTGCAAGCTGTAAGCAATCATAAAAACCTTCCAAGATACTAACATCTCAGAGGAAGGTCTAACACAGACAAATGACTAGTACTAAAGCCACGGCTTAAACCTCAATACCTAGACTCTTGTGGCAGGAGAGTGCAGCCTACACTCTTCTAAGCTGGGATTTGCTGGTGAATTGATGCTTTATTTCAACTGTTTTTTGCTGCTGCGACTGTGATTTTATGCACTTTGAATTCTAGTACGTCTGCATTATACAGCATAGGCCAGCTTCAGACTTGCTGAATCTAGACTGTTTGGTATCACTTGAGCACTAAAACCAGCTCTTCACTCAGATACTGAAAGATCTGAGGCATCCGTTGCTTCCAACTAACTATAAGTGTCGGTTTTGCTCTTATATTGTACTTTTAATTTGTACTTACATTCTACTGTCTGTTTAAATTGTTTTTGCCACAATTTACTGTATACTGTACTAGCTCAGCTGTAGCATAGCCCATTTCCAGGTTTGGTATTTCTAGATCTGTTTTGTAACTTCTGAGCATCAAATTCAAGCCATCTTTGTTGGTGAAGGCCCTTCTGCAACCTTGTGGGAGAAGAGTGCTGTCTGGATCCCATCTAATCGAGGGTGATTAGACTAGAGCTCAGAGAGATCATCCTTATTGGCTAGTTTGATTTAAAAGGGTTATTTCTTGTTTTATTTAAGCCCCACATTTGAGCTTGTTTGTGTGTAGTGCTCCACCATGCACTGCTGCATAGTAGTAGTGACCATTGGTGGTTATAGATGCAAATGTTTTGCTTGTTAAATTTTCCCTTAGCACTTTGCTTGTGGTCCTCCAGAGGTTTTTTTGTGGTTCTGCTCTACTGTCAGGTGGAACACTAAGCCTAGCCTCAGAGGTACCAATACACCTCTCACCCACTAGCCATTCCTAATTGTGACCTCTTTTCTTGACCATATAAATTTACCTAACACTATGAATGGACAATTATCCAGTTTCTACAGCCAGCTTGGTTGACATGGGCATGCTGAGACAGTGTAGCAACTGCCTCATGTTCACCAACAACCCTCTACTCCTAGTCCACACAAACTTAACATGTGAGAGATGCAACTATATTAAGAACCTTTAATCCATGCTCTTTCACACACCAGTCAGTACATATGACAATGGGCAGGTTGTCAGCATGCATACCTCACCTCCTACTCAACCCAAACCCACATCACACATACTTATATATGTGGAGGTCCTCACCAGAAACATACCTAAACACCAGAGACCTCCCAAACACAAACACAGGCATGCTACACATAATATGTCCTCTGCAGAACACAATACACATAATAACTCATGCACCAGTGTCTCACCTATCGAGTCCTTAAGGCAAAACCCAAAACCAAACATATTAGTCATAGGTGATTCCATCATGGGGCACATAGATGTCCGTGTCACCAGGCTGGATAAGGTAAAAGTCACAGTCAACTGTCTGTCAGGTGCATGGATCTGCGATATTACACATGCACTCAAGTCTCTCCACAACAGGTAATGTTATGACTCTGCCATAGTTCATGTTGGTGAGAATGTATTGAGATGTACCATTCTGGACTTATGAAGAGAGACATGATTGAGCTCTATGAATATGTGTCCAGGCAGGTATGTCCCTAGCCTTGAGCAGCACATTCTACCCTCACCTAGGATGATACCACAATATAAACAAAAATGATTGACTTCAACAATTAGCTTAGTTTTTGCTGTCATTCTAAGGGGATACAGCTCCTGTCAGTTTGGGATGACATTGTTGATAGACCATGCTGCTTTGCCAGAGATGGTCTTCACCTGTCACTTCTAGGATTTCTGTTACTGGCTAAGACACTTGCCTCCCCCATAGTGCCTTTTTTAGGCAAGGTCTCAAGAACACCAAGCAAAAATCACCCTCACAAGTACGGCAAGTGCACAGGCCCAATAGTCTTCAGACAAATTCAAAAACAAAGGCCAGCACTTGAATGTGGTTGAAGTAACTCAATTTTTATTCAGACATAAGTACCAAAAAGGTAGGGTAAGAACCTCTAACCCCACAAAAAAACAACCAGACTGGTTTTGGCTGAGATAGCCTTCCTCAGTGTAAAACAGAGCATAATCACATCCATATTATTAATTAAACAGAGTTGCCTATTGGTTAGTTATAGATGGTCATTCAGTCCAGGCTGAAAGAGCCCACCTAATTTAATAATCCACTTTTTCTCTTTGAAATTAAGAATTGTATGCCACCCAGATTTATTAGTCTTGTCAGCGAATATTTTATCAATGAAAGTAAATGTGTAGAAAGCAGTGACATGTTTAAGTGTATGTTTGTATAATGCATTTGACTGTCTTTTATTCCTGATATTGCTCAAATGTTCACTAATACATAAGCATAGGGGTCTAGATGTCTGGCCAATGTAGAAGGCAGAACATGTACATGTTAGTAAATATATAACCTAGTCAGACACACAATTAGCCAGGAATTTAATATCATAGACAAAAACAGTATTTTTACTGCTGAACTGTTTGGATTTATTCAGTCTAGTGCAGTGTGTGCTGTGCCCACAAGGGACACAACCACATTACACCTCCCCTGTAATGGTGTGTTGTTGTTGTGTCCTAGAAACCCCCTGATAATGCTTCTAATGACTGAAGTGAGAACCAAGTGTCTTCCCTCTATGGAACGAGAAAAGGCATTTGTTACCAAGAATATCCGATAGCCTGTAATCTGAAAGCAAAATATTCCAATGCTTGTTAATGATATCCATAAATGCCCCCATGTTGTGTCCATAGGTAGTAACTAACCTCAAATCCGATGTCTTATCAGATGGATGTTTCTTGTATGTCAACAAGTCCTTCCTATCCTGGCTAGAGGCCCAATTACTGGCAGTAATAATATTGCCATATTTGTAGCCTCGATTTTTAAATCTTTGTACCAGATCACTCCTATATTGTTTATATGTACCCATATTTGAACAAATGCATTTAACCTGAAGGAATTGCGATTTGGATATGTTTCTGATGATATGCTGGGGGTGAAAGCTGAACACATGAAGTACTGAATTGTATTGTGGGTATTTCCAGAAAATTTCACTATCTAGAGTATTATTCACATTCCTAGTAATTAGAACATCCAGAAAAGTTATCTGATATGTATGGTAATAAACCATAAACCGGATTCCCCACTTGTTCCCATTTAAATATTCTACAAATTCATGAAGGTATGTACTGTCAGCAATCCAAACAAACCAACAATCATCCAGGTAATGTCTCCAAATATTAATTTCCTCCAAATACAAATTATGCCCAGGATCATAAATGAGTTGGTCCTCTACATAAGCCATAAATAAATCAGCATAAATTGGGGCAAAGGATGCCCCCATAGCTGTACCCTGTATCTGCCAATAACAATGATCCTGAAAATACAAAACATTTTTGGTTAAAACATGCTCCACTAGACAGACCAAAAACACATTAAATCCAGGCTGATAAAGTTCACTTTTCTCTAGCCAATATTGTAGTGCACAAAGGCCAGCCCAATGTGGAATGTTGGTATACAGGGCAGTAACATCAAGTGTACAAAGGAGCCAGCCCAAAAACTGTGTGGTATCCTGTATGCATGCTCTAATAAATTTCAATAATGGTTGTAAGTGTTTAGTTAGGAACTGTGAGAGTGGTTCAGTGAAGGACCCTCTGCCCAATACAATGGGTCTCCCTGGTGGATTGTGTAAATCCTTGTGGATCTTGGGCAGAAGATATAAATACTGTGATTTGGGATCCTGTACTGTTAGATGGCATAAACTGGAATCCGTAATAAAATCCTCCTCCCTTGCTTTTATTAAGAAGTTGTCATTTTCTGCCTTGAACCTATAAGTTGGCTCTAAGGGCATGACCATATAATATCAACCATCCTTAAGTTGCTTTTGGAGTTCATTATAGTACATATCCCAATCCATAACTACTACAGCTCCTCCCTTATCAGCTGGTAAAATCACAAAGTTATTATTATTTTTTAAACTGGAAACCACCTGTGCTTCAATCTTTGAAAGATTATGAGGAAATGTACGATGTTCATGGACATGAAAATGTAAATCCTTGAGAACACTGGACTGAATGCAACCCACCTGTTGTTGCATGGATGGGATAAAGGTGGACTGCCTACACTAGTTTAAATTTTTTTTTGCGTATTTTTTTTTTTGGACTTCGATTGTTTAATAGTTCAATGCATATGGCTCGATCCATATGCATTAGAGCTATTAAACTTCTGAGATCCTAAAGTAGACCCCCCTGGAACAAATAATAGAGGCAACTCCACAAGGGGCTCGAATATTCTTGACCTGGTCCTCACCAACATGGGTGACAATTGCACCACAGCAAGTATAGGACCCCCACTGGTTAAATATGATCACAAATCAGTCACATCTGAAGTAGCTGTAACACCTGAACCCCTCTTAGGTGAATTCAGGCAATAACATTTCACCAAAGCTAATTATACCCTCCTAAGGGGTGGCATAAATAATTTCTAAGCTCCTGTTCCCACAGGCGGCATGTGACAACTATACTAAGGTATACACAAATGCCCTGTACAAATACACAAATGTATTGACACAGCTGTACCTGATAGGATCAAAACAAGAGCCTCAAGAAAAAACAGGCCTCCCTGTTGGACATCTAGCATTAATAAGTTATACAACAAGAGGAAGAAGTTGTTGTCTAAGAATAAAAAAGAGAGGTCACAGCACTGGAAGAACTCCTGCCTCTGCTTGAACAAACAAATAAGTCAACTTGTAAAATCCTCTAAGGGCAACTTTGAAAAAAAAAAATTACAAACCATAGCTAGGGATAACCATAAGGCATTATTCAGCTATCAATAACCTAAAAGGTAAGACACAGACATGTACTGAACTAGCTGTGGGATGGCATCACACACACACGCACACACTGATCCAGTGAAAATAGCTAACCTATTAGCCAGCAGATTTGGTAAAAATTTCAACCCCCCCATCCCCTCCAAACATTCCACAAAGCATTCCCTCTATATCTCCTCCACCTCCCATCTCCATAGAGCATAATGTCATAAATGCTCTCTCCAAGGCCAAAAACACAGCCTTTATGGGACCAGATGGCATTCCCAGTTGCATTTTAAATGGTCTAAAACATGAGATAGCAACTCCATTAGATACTGTCTTCAACCACAGCCTGAGTACTGGTTTTGCCCCTTCTGAATGGAAAACAGCCACTGTCATCCCCTTCATAACAGGGGTACAGCAACAGACCCTGGGAACTACAGAATCATAAGCTTAACCAGCCTTATGTGAAAGGCCATGGAATGAATCATCATGGACCTTATAAATAAGGATATAGATGATCTCCAAACCCTTGATCTGATACAATTTGGTTTTGTCAAAGGCAGGTCATGCCTGTTAAACCTGGTGGATGTCTTATATAACACCAGAGCCATAGACAAAGGCAAATCTGTGCATACAGCCTACCTTGACTTAGCCAAGGAGTTCGACAATCCCACATTTGGGCCTCATTGATAAACTCTCCCATTTGAATATCAACCCTTTTAAACAGTAATAAAAATAAAAAAAGCAAGCCACCAAGGCAATATTTGTGTGAAACACTAGTTTATTTAACATTAAACACTGTCAAAGTAAAACCAACTAAGCACTGTAGCCAAGAAACATGAATTGGCTTCATCAGAGTCACTCAATTATAATGCAACTTCCTTTATATACTCTAATTACTTAAGCAACTATTCATAATTTTACTTGCATCAATGAAATTACCCTGACTAAACTTAAAAGGCATACTTCCCCTGAATATGTAATGTACACAATAACATGCTGCAAACAACAGTAATAAGTACATTCAAGATAAAAATATTAGTAATAGTACTAATAATGAACATAATAATATAAAACATACTTAAAAAATAAACTTAAAAATTCAAAACATAGTTGATCTGTTTGTTGCAGTCAGATAAGTGTTTTCACAGTACACTTAAAATTAAACCTCTGCTGCCCTTTGCTTCAAAAAGGGAGCTATTGAATAATCATTTAAATTTGGCTTACAACAAGCATTTAGTCTCAGTTGCCATTTAGTTTCTCTGGCTTCTAATTCTAATTCATCATCACCACCCCTAGAGTCACTCTGTACTCTATAAATGGCAACTCTGTCCCTCTCTTTCAACTACCTTTAAAATGCATCAAACACAAAGACTTCTAAGATCTAACAATCAAAACCTCATAGAGGTCTATAGACCCATACACGCTCCAGGGCAACACCTCCTGTCCTTCTCACTAGCATGCCAATGGAACTCCCTTCCCCCATCCATCCGTACAATTGCTAGCCTCCCAGACTTTAAAAAATGACTACACTCTCATCTAACATCCTCATGGGAATGCTCCTGCTCACATCCTTCATAACCTACCCTACTTCCACCACTACTCCTCTTTCTTTTTCCATTCCCAGCTAGCAAATTCATGCTTGCTTCCACCATTCAACTCCTCACTTGTACCAAGTAATTAAAAAAAAAAAAACACAATACTATTTCTTTTTATATTTCGCCTCTATTACTTGTTTTGTTTGATACTTATGTTTTCTTCTATATAATCTATGTATTCAAATTAATCTTTGTATTTTATGTATTGTGCAACATAATCTTTGTATAATCTGTATGTGGAGCTTTTCTCCCCAGGACTCCTTTGAAAACGGGTTCTTTGGGCCCAATGGACTATCCTGGTTAAACAACAGCAAATAAATAAATAAATAAATAAATAAATAAATAAATAAATAAATAAAATAAAAATCTCTTGGAGTTGGGACATTCTAGAGTGTGAACATTAAAAGCATTGTTCATTTTTTTATTTGTAATGTCTCTAAGGTGCTTAGTAATGCAATCCCTTACCCTTCTTTTGGTCTTGCCTATGTGGAAACCAGGGCATGATAAGCATGTAGCTAAATAAACCACCGTAGTGGTATTGCAGATGTACCTGCCCGGGCATCCTATAGTACGTTCAAAATTTTCTATAAAGACAGTTGTACAATCATTTATATTTTTACAGGTCTTGCAAGCACCACATTTGTACATCAATGACCTGGGCTTGCCTTGTTTTCTGTTGACACTTTCAAGAATATTCTTTATATCTTGTTTTGCCGATCTTGTCTCCTGAACCTGATTGACTTCTTCGACTCAGTCTCCAGAGCCGTGGACGAGGGTAAGGTGGTCCACACAGCCTATCTGGACCTCACCAAGGCCTTTGACACCATCCCCCACTCTGGAATCATAGATAAACTTACTAACCTGGGCATTAATCCCTACATCACTCAATGGGTTGCCAACTGGCTTACTGACAGAACCCACACTGTAAAAGTAGCTGACTACATATCTAGCCCCAGACAAGTGATAAGTGGAGTACCTCAGGGTTCAGTTCTGGGACCACTCTTGTTTGGCATCTACTTCTCTGAAGTACAGGCCAATACTAAGGGACTCTGGCTAACAAAGTTCGCAGATGACTGCAAACTGGGAGCCATTATTGAATCTCCAAATGATGTTGATACTCTACAAAAGGGTCTTAGAGAAACAGATGCTTGGTGCCAGAGCCATGGGCTCAAACTCAATGCCAAGAAATGTATAGCTATCCCCTTTGGGAAAAAAACATGTACCCTTGAATTACCACATAGGTGGCAGTACACTAAACACTGAAAGTGTGATAAGAGACTTAGGGACACAGGTGGACAGTGGTCTCACCTTCGATAACCACATCACCACAACAGTCAGGAAATCCTTCTATGTGACACACCTCATCACTAAGGTCTTTTCATCCAGAAAAAAGGAGGTCATTGTCCCACTGTACTCATCCCTCATTAGACCCATTATAGAATACAATGCCCCATTTGGTATGTAGCTCTCAAGACACCTGCAACAACTGGAAAGGCTGCAGAAATACCTCACTAAAAGAATCACAGCCCTAAAGCAGATGCCCTATGCTGACCACCTTAAAAAACTCCAGCTATACTCTGTTGCATATCGTCTACTCAGAGGCGATATCTGCTTAACATACAAGGCCATGTCAAACCCAGAAGTGTTGGACATACTACACTTAAAGAAATCCCAATCCCTCAGAGCCACATGCTCCAGGGATCTAAACCTTATCATCACAATAAGCAAAACATGCTGGAGGGATAGGCTCCTGACCCAGAGACTCCCAGACTCTGGAATAGACTGCCCATACATGTCAAGCAGAGTGCATCTTTGGCCCTCTTCAAAAGGAACCTTGACGACTGGATGGGAGAAAGGAAATTCACCCCGGGGATCACGTCAATCAGTCACTCTGCTAGACAGGGGTCCAGAAAGTAAATAGTGTGGGAAGAAATAGCCAGAGAATTGTTATGGCTAGGCTTGTATAGGCCCTAGGGCAGATAGCCTAGTACCAACCTATGAACCCATGAACCTAGTATATTACGCCCTCTACTGTACACAACCTTAGGTTTATGCCCCAACTTTTCCTTCATTTCTTTGTCAAAATGAGTTTCCTATATATTATTAGCACTTGATACCAGGTTTGATGTTTCTGTATTGCATTGTAATACCAGAACATTGGTGTCTAGCTTGGCCATGTTGGTTCTATTAATATTTAGACCTACTTTCAAAATAGGTTTAAATGTAGTATTTCTTGTAAGCTTAACTTCTCTCTTCACTTTCAGCAAAAGCCTCTATTTAGGAACATTCCAATTAATGTATAGATCTCTTTTTTAAAAGTTTCATCGCTACTAATGAGCCTAGATAACCTGACCATTTGGCCTTTTATTATACCCTTCCTCTGATGGAAGGGGTGGCAACTGTTGTAGTGCAGTGACATATTGGAATATGTTCCAATTCTCTGGATGCTACTGGCCAACGTGCACCCAGCAATGTCCTTAGTCAACTCAATATCTAAAAATTCTATCTTATCCCAGTGCCATTTATATGTGAACTCAAGGAAAGTGGTTGTGTCGCTTGATGTATTTTACGAAGTCATTCATCATGTTCCTCTCCTCACCATAAAATTAGTATGTCATCCAGAAACCTCACATACAACAATACATTGGCCATAAAGGCAGAGGAAAAAGCATATTTTCTCTCCCATTCTAGGAGAACCAGATTCACAAAGCTATGGGCATATTTGGCCCCCATAGCCACTCCTGCTTCCTGATGATAGAATTCACCTTTAAAAATCATAAAGTTGTTAGTCAAGACCACTTCCATGTGTCCAACTAATAAATTGACCTTGGATTGATCTATTGATTTGTTACCCATCAATCTTTCTCTGTAGAAATCTAGTCCTTCATTGTGGGGGATTACTGAGAACAAGTTGACCATGTCCACAGTTAGGAAACAAAAATCCAAGTTTTCTGTATTTATTTGTCTTAATAAATTCAAACAGTGCCATTAGTCTTTGAGTATATGCTGTGCCTCACTTACCACTAAACTTTCCCATTTATCTATATGTGCTTTCAAGAAAGGTTTAGAGCTAGAAACACCATTTAAACCAGGCAGTTTCTCTGTATTCAAGAGCAAGAACCATTTCTGTTCAGCCCTTTCTGTTTTATTAGATGTATCACCCCCACTAATATTTCTAGGCAAATCTTAAGAAGTCAGTAATGCCATGATTGTAGTTGATAAATTCATTCAACAGTTCTGACGAGCCAAGCCAAAGCAAAAATATATCGTCCACAAAACATACGCACCAGGCTATGTTCTCTTCTTAAGCGTTGTTATGTAACAGACAGGATTTCTCCCATTGCACTAATGCAAGGTTGGCGTAGCAACTTCATCAAACCAAGTTGCATTATAAACCAGCTCATTTAAATACTTAATAACTTCACAAGGACACAGTACATTAACATTTTCTTCTCAAGACAATTTTAAAATTCTCCCTGTCATTAAGACCAGGGTCTACAGATGCATTTAATCTTATTTGCCAGCAATATTCTCTCCAATCAAGTTCATCTTCTGCATCAGATCTATAGTCAAAACTATTCACTTGGTCAATTATTGCAAATTTAAATAATGCATTATCTTTTTCTGACAAATGTTTTTGTTTTACATGTTTAGCCAAGGCATTACGTACATCTACCTTATCTACCGCTCTTATATGTTCATTCTCTAGCATATAGAATTCTCTAATGGTTCTTTTTATATAAAATGTTGGACAGAATTCACACAATGCAATGTATACTACATATTTTGACCTACAATTATAAGGTTTATCAGCCTAATCTCAAAATTTCTGGATACTACTCTCTGAAAGGGAGAATTTTAAAATTGTCTTGAGAAGAAAAGGGATAAGGGTTAACTTAATAAAGTGGTTTTATAGTCATTCATTTTTTATTATTTTTTTATGGCTGTACAGTTTGTCAAAGAACTTGTAACAATATATATATATGTATATGGTTCTACCTGACTTCGTCGACAGCGCAGAAGACCGACATCGAATCGAGCTCAGAAGATCGAAGTGAAGAAGACCGGCCGAATCAGTGGCAGAACATCGACAATGTAGAAGACCGACACGACGGATGACAACACCAACGCCGAGGATGCCGACATGGGGAAAGGCTGTGTGAGTATCTTGGTAGTGGCGGACGTTAGGGTGCGAGGCAGGTAAGTGTGGAGATTGGGTCTGTGGGGATAGGGTGGGTTAAGTGAGTTAGGGTTAGGGAGGCGATAGGGGTGGGTTAAGTGAGTTAGGGTTAGGGAGGCGATAGGGGTGGGTTAAGTGAGTTAGGGTTAGGGAGGCGATAGGGGGTTAAGTGAGTTAGGGTTAGGGGCGATAGGCGGGTTAAGTGAGTTAGGGTTAGGGGCGGGTAGGTAAGTGTGCGATAGTGACGGACCTTAGGGTTAGGTAAGGTTTAGTGTGGGCTTGTAAGGATTTTGGTGTGCTTGTGTTGTGTGTGTGGTTTGTGGAATGGGGATGTGTTTTGTTTTCAATTGTTATTGTGGTGTGTGCAGTGTATGGGGTTTCGTGTTTGTGTACCGTCGGTTATTTCGTTGTCGGTTATGTGTGGTTTCGTGTTTATGGACTGTCGAATATGTGGTGTCGGTGATGTGGTTGTCGGTGTTGTGTGGTTTCGATTATGTCAGGTAGAACCATATATATATATATATATATATATATATATATATATTTCACAATGAATAAAATTTCTGTGTTAGGTATAACATTTGAGAATAAAGATGTAAGTAGAACTCAGTGGGGGAAAAACAAAAGAAGAAATAAAACAAACCTGTCTTTTCTGGAGAACATATAAATTGTGATTCAGAAAAAAGTTTATATAAGAAATTCAGTACTGATTGGAAAAATAACATACTTAACAAATGTATTTATGTTGCCAACAGTATTTGCAAAGGAATTATTGCAGATATTTTTTGCATTTATGAGGTTCTAGGTTAAACCCAATAAAAAGAAGAGTTTTGTATGTAAATAATGGAGGCTTAGAGTTAATTAACCCAGTGGGTTATGTTGCTTCATTTTTGTACAAAGTATTAAAGTGGATAAATGAAAAAGATGAGAGATTAGTAGTAAAATTGCATTAATATAAGAATGATGGATTGTGGAGTATGGTAAACAAGAGTAAAAGAGAAAAAGAGTGTATAAATGAAGAAATAAAATTTTACTAAGAAAAATAATTTTGAGGAAAATAAAAATTGATGATACAGAAAATAGAAAAGTATGGTATATGAATGTAATGATAAAACATTACTATGTAAAACCATGGAAAAATCTAACAGATGAAAACATTAAAGCTATAAAAATAAGAAGCAAATGATGTAATCAGAAAGTAGAATGTCAAGTTTTTTTTTTTTGTGGAGAATGGTTATAGATAAATTGTATAAGGAAATATGCCAAATAAATAGAAAAGTGATAGAATATGCTTACATTGTTAAGAAGAAGAAACTACGGAACATGTTTTTGAAATGTAAAACAGTAAAAATGTTATGGGGAAAACTATGTAAATATGATGTTTTGAACATATAAAAAGAGTGGATAAAATAAACATGGCTAAGATTAAATATTGGTATTGTAAGAACAGAAGTAAAAAATATGTTAGAATAGATAAAAATATATTTTATGTTATATGAGTTATATGGAATGAAAGAGTAAATGAAGGTATATTTAATGGTAGTTGGATTTTAGCAACAATATTAAGTAAAGTCAGATGGTGATTATGAAAAAGCAGTGCGGGCCTAATAGGGATGAAGAATTAATATAATTGTAAAGGAAATTATGAATATGTGTAAACAGATTTGTATATCTATATATTTGTAAATATGTAAAGATTTGTAAATATGTAAATATTTTGTAAATAAGAGTTCTTTTTGTATATATATAGAGGACACTTTTTCCATAGGTGCCTTGGAATTTTCTACATCCACTTGAGCTACTGCCAACTCAAGCAGATGCAGCCTCAGTTTAAAATCTCATCCAGAGGATGTATGATACCTTACTAAGAGCTACATCATAAGGTATGTATTTTACTAAGAGAAAAATAATAAGGTATATTAGATCTTACTAAGGGCTACATAATAAGATGTAGTATACTTACCAAGAACTACATAATGAGGTGTGTCATACTTTACTAATATCTGCATAATAAAGTGCATTATACAGTACCAAGAGCTTAGTGATAAGGTGTATTTTTACCTTGCCAGACGATACATAATAATGGTTGTTATACCTCACTAAAAGCTATATAATATGAGGTACATAAAAAGGTGTATACCTTAATTGGAGCTACATAATAAGGTGTATTATATCTTACTAAAAATATATAATGAGGTGCATTCCACCTTGCCATGAGCAAAATAATAATGTATAATATACAGTATTAAGAGCGGGTCTATATTATGATATCGCATGCTCAGAAGAGCGAATGACACATAATGGACCCCATGTAAGTGAAAGCTTCCAAGGGGAAAAAAAATCGCTGTTCCGAAAAAAAAAATGTAAAACATTGTATAATGTGGGGGGATGTGCCCCTCACACTCCCCTACTTAAATATACCAACTCCGAGATTGCACTACAGTGCCGAAAATGGCAAAATAGCGAAAGCGGCCAAGCAAATTCTTTCCCAGATAAAGAATTCGCTGAAAAGCTGTTTCGCTTTTTTGCCTTTTCACGCTTTTCAGTTCGACAAAGATGCATTTGACAACCTGCGTCTGCAACAGTGTAATAGGGAGCCATTAAGAGCTACATAATATCACATATTATATCTTACAAAGAGCTATATAATAAGGTGTATACCATATGAAGAGCTATATAATACTGTGTATTATTAGTCCTCTGTAAGAGCTACATAATGTTGTTTAATAAAGTGCATTCTACCTTACTAAGAGCTACACAATAAAGTGTACTATATCTTATTAAGCTGTTGTACCCAGACGTGCTGTGCTACACTTGCAAGACTATGGTTTGCAAGCAATAATATCTGACAGGGTGCATGTTACTTTGTAAATAATGAATGCCCAGGGGTGTTCTGAGACCTGATGCTGCAGGCATTTTTTAAATATATTTTTGAATTAAAATAATTCCTATGTCTAATGTTTCAACCTTGCTAAAGTGTATGTAGTTATTTGATGGTAGTATTTTACATCCAAAATATAAGCTATATTAATGTTCATACACACACACACACACACACACACACACACACACACACACACACACACACACACACACACACACACACACACACAAAATCAAAGTGGCTAAAATGAGTGACATTGCTTTTTTTTGGTTGATAAAGATACAATTGGCATTGGATAGCAAGAGATAGATTTTTTTTTGGAATGGAGTCTAGCAGAAGGGCACAGTGATGGTAAGGTAAACAATTTCCTGACTGTGTCTTGCCCTTGGATTTGTATTATCTTTGCGATACCCAAACTCCATAAAGATAGTAACAAACCTCCATTTAGACCCATAGTGTTATCTCCTCGTTCAAAAATACAAGCTTTGGCACTGTCCATTGAACATAAGATGAAATCTGTGATCGAGTCAAGTCTTTTATTTTGAAGTCAGCACATTGTATTAAGGTACTTACAATTACTGCAGTTATTAGTATTTTTAGCGATGTCTGACATTCACAATCTGTATGTCATGCTTCTCATTTATGCAGGATTTTGATAGTTTAAGGATTATGTTTTGAAGAACAGTGCTTTCCCTGTTAAAGAAATTGACATTTTTGTTTCACGTGTGGAAATGGTGCTTAGGCAGAACTACTTTATTTTTAATAGGTACTTTTATCGACAGATATAAGGGGTGGTTCACTGTTGTGGCCCCCAGCTTTGCAAATATCATACTTGCTTTTGAGAAGATCTGTTTCTCCATGACATTGTGTTTTTGTCTTTTTGAACAACTATATCCATTATATTGATTTTTTTGTTTTTAATTTGAGCAGAATCACAAGAAATGTTGGATTCTTTTCAGGAATATTTGAACAACAGCTATGTTTCTAAAGTTTACTTTAAATATAAGTAACAGGTACAGTATTTTTGAACATTAGGCTGGAAAAATATCTTCAAAATTCTAAATGATAGACTGTTTAACACAGTAGTGAGAAACTCTGTGGCTGGTAACAGTTAATTGCACTACAATAGTATGCATCAAAGTTTTCAAAAGCAAAATATAGTAAAAGGTCAAACGAAGAGCATCATTAAATATGCCACTAAATACCCAGATTTTAAAACAGAATTATGTAGAATGATAAATATGTTCAAAGTGAGGGGTTACCCTAGAGCATCATTAGACATACCACTAAATACCCAGATTTTAAAACAGAATTATGTAGAATGATACATATGTTCAAATCGAGGGGTTACCCTAGAGCATCATTAGACTTACCACTAAATACCCAGATTTTAAAACAGAAATATGCAGTATGATACATATGTTCAAAGCGAGGGGTTACCCTAGAGCATCATTAGACATACAACTAAATACCCAGATTTTAAAACAGAATTATGTAGAATGATACATATGTTCAAAGTAAGGGGTTACCCTAGAGCATCATTAGACATACCACTAAATACCCAGATTTTAAAAGAGAATTATGTAGAATGATACATATGGTCAAAGCAAGGGGTTACCCTAGAGCATCATTAGACATACCACTAAATACCCAGATTTTAAAACAGAATTATGCAGAATGATAAATATGTTCAAAGCAAGGGGTTACCCTAGAGCATCATTAGACATACCACTAAATACCCAGATTTTAAAACAGAATTATGCAGAATGATAAATATGTTCAAAGCAAGGGGTTACCCTTCAAGTTATAGCTGAAGAAGTGGCAAATGAAATTATGGTTACAAGGTAGCACTTATACAAGCCCCTCTCTGATTAAAAAGAGGGAAAAACATACACAGTTGATTTGATTTTATCCTATACTCTTGATATGCCAGTAATTAAAGACACAGTAAAAAACAAGTGTCAAAATTGGTCTGGAGACCCAATTGTAGAAAAAGTTGGAAGTATTTTATTATTATTATGAGTAGTTGTAGTAGTAGTAACAAGTGTTACAACATCTAGAACATATTAGAATGGAAGGTTAAGCAGCTGGCACACAGGTCTGACTTTATTTTATTTATATCATAGAACATATCTGTGGAAACACTCACTAAAACATATAGAATATCGAGCAATTTATAAGCTGACACACGTAATTGAATAGTCAGATGATTGCAGTGTGCTGGCATTATTTTGTGTAAGATCGGGGTACAGTGGAAATTGGGAATTTGCTCTTTCCTCACTGTGTTGCAATCTCAGCGTTGGTATATGTAAGTAGCAGGGGTTTTGAGGGGTGCACAGTGACTTGCACCACCCCGCAAGGAAAAAAAAAAAAAATATATATATATATATATATATATATATATATATATATATATATATGGATAGCTTGAGTTTCAGTCTTTTTAGATCAATATTTTTATGTTAAAAATTGGTATGAAACTTGTGTGTGTGTGTGTGTGTGTGTGTGTGTGTGTGTGTGTGTGTGTGTGTGTGTATATATATATATATATATATATATATATATATATATATCTATATCTATACCTATATATATATATATATATATGGGTCTAGGACACATGCTCGACTAGCATATGTCCGAATCACAAAACATCGAACACACATACACGAAAGCGCTTAACATCGAAAAGCGCTTCTGTGTATGTGTAGCTCAAAAAAAAATCTACGTTTCTGCAGGGGCTTCACCCCCCCTGCATCCCCCACACCCCCGCTACTTCATTATTCTCACTCCGAGATCTCACTAAGTGGGGAAAAGGGAAATTTCCTTCACACCCACTGTAGTCCGATCTAAGAAACAGGCACTTATACACGGAAGAGCTTGTCAATGTTAAGCACTTTTGTGTATGTGTGTTTGATGTTTTGTGATTCGGACAGATGCTAGTCAAGCATGTGTCGAGATCCCATATATATCTATCTATATATATATATATATATATATATATATATATATATATATGTATGGGTCCCCTCCGAATGGTCGACATTTCACAATGTCGACATTCATATGGCCGATACCATATGATCGACATTTAAAATGTCGACCGTGGGGAACCGGCATCTCCCTACAGTGTGGAATGGAAAGATTTCCACTTCCATACTGTAGTGCGATCTCGGAGTTGGTATATTTAAGTTCTGGGAGGTGTGGGGGGTGCAGGGTGGCAAAGCCCCCCTGCTAGCAGCGTTAAGGTAATTTTTTTTTTGTTTTTTATGTTCTACTTGTATGGTAGACATTTCAAATGTCGATCATATGGTCTCAGCGATATGAATTTCGACATTGTGAAATGTCGCCCATATCAAGTAGACCTATATATATATATATATATATATATATATATATATATATATATATATATATATATAAAATGGGTCCCCTTCAAAACATCTAAAACCCATAACATCTAATTTCATGACATTGAGACCAAAACATCTAAACGATAACATCTAAAACTCATAACATCAAATTTCATAGCATCTAAAATGTATAATATGTAATAGTGTATCAGGAGATATGTAAATGTTATAGTTTAATATGTTAATCTTGTGGTATCACTATGAGATGTTGTAGTTTTCATTTCTATAGTTATTATTTATATAGTGTAGGAATTAATACTATTTATATTGTGTTTATTTTGCCATTCTGTATGTGTTTTTTAAGTCATACAGGTAAGTGATATAGACCTTCCCCCAGATTCAGCAAGCAGCCATCCATGCAGGAATAAGTTATTCCTGCATGGCAGGGACCGTTCCTGTTCAGCACGGCAGCGCACCATGCATATGCATGAAGGTGCACTGCCATACTGCAATATGTACACAGAAATGTGTACGACCACAGGGGGAGTGCCTGAGAGCAGTGCTTTCACAAGATACACACCCCCTGCATAACAGAATTGCCATATGGCAATGCAAAAAGAGAGAGATCACTCTTAGAACATCAGGATGTGGCCAAAATGCCGTATAGTGTACGGCTGTAAAATAAAAGTGTAGTGGCCACTGTAAAAATAGTGGCAAAGCATTAAAGAATGAAGTTAGAAAATAATGACAGAGAATTTGAAGTGCAGACGTCATACCTTACGGAAAATGCATGGAAACACAAAACCTATTAGTCTAACAGCCATAATGTTTGCAAGAGAAATAAAAATGTCTGTAATGTTTTTTTTTTTTCACGTCAGCAAGAAAGTTTAAGCGTTAACTGCGTGGGTGTGTCCATCACTTAGCTACGATTAGCCAGGCTGAAACTGCAGGATAAGTTAGAAAACAACAGACATCCAACATACGCATAACTGCAATAGTATAGCAGTTAGAGCATACGCCCTGCATGTAGTCATTCATGGTTTGAGCCTCACCGAAGCCATTTCCATTTTGTATGTTTAACATCAAAATGTAAATTTTTTGCATATTTACTTAAAAAATAACTGATTTTTCTCAACCAGAGTAGTGTATTAGGCTCAGATGTCAGGTGTCAGTGTAATAAAGTAGTGAAACCCCCATATAAACACAAGTGCCCCATACAGTATAGTCACACAGCACATTGGGGGATGTCAGGGAAGGTAAATAAATCTATATTGTGTAATGAATGATGAATCAATCCCATACAGGTGGGTGACCTATATAATAAAAACATAAGCAATGATAAGTATTGCACAGCTATGTTGACCGGGTGTAAGCATTGTATACATAAGGATACTAAGCAATGGATAGCCCAGCTAAGTGGATTTGCCTATTGGTAAGCAATGCTGAACCTGCCCCTTTAAGCACTGCCAACTTTAGCTAAGCAGGTTTGCCCATAGCTTAGCTTAGCTCAGCATTTTCAAAACCGTCCAATCATGCCAAAGGGTGGGGAATTGGCTATATTTAAACACCGCAAGCGGGAATACAGCTCATAACTGGTTGTAGCTCTCCACTGTAGACAGTATGGCAGGAGTTAGAGAAGGCATGCGCTTCCAGGTGCAGCGCTGGGGCATACAGGAGTCCAAGGTCATGGTAGGACTCCTGGTAAAAAAACATGACAAGAGCTGATGCAGGATCAGTACCAGGGCTGCCAATATAAAGCAGAAGCCTGGGAAAGTTTCACCTGTGATCTCACCACTGCCACTGGTATCCCTCGGACTGGTGAGCAGGTCCAGCACCACTATGCCGACTTGAAACGGAGGAAGAGGGAGGTCTTGGAACAGTGGGTCCAAGAAGCAAGAGACATGGGGAGATGTCCCAGCAGTGTGTAAGTATTCATAGCAATAATTGTTTACCAAAGTCCAGCCTGTGTATGCGGTGGATAGGCATGCATAAATGTTTCTCTATTTTCATTACAGTTGCAGCTGAGTGGGCTAAGAACCAGGAAGCCCATGCCAGCAGGTTGCAAAGGCTGCATGGCGAGGTTGGTGAGTAACAATCCTGCTTGTAGTAGTCATACCAAATAAATATAAAGGAGTAAAATGTTACCTGGCACTATAAAAATGTGTATGGTTTGTACTGAATAAACCAGACAATATGACAGTAATAGTCCCATATAGGTCATATTTAAATAAAAGTGTAACTGCCTGGCAATAAAGTTCTATATCCTGGACTGGTTGTGTTTACTCTGATATTGTATGGCCTCACAAGTTGCATTCACCAAGATCTGATATGTGAATAGTACTGTTGTGTCAACTGTTTCTCACACTGTGCTACATACAAACTACATCTAGGAATGTCTGTATAAGACTGTTGTAATTACAAGGTCAGACTGTACAACCAAGAGAGACTTAAAAAGAAAATCCTGAAAGAAGAAATAGCACTTACTGAATAGCTCATGTTGATGACACACAAATTGATGTATTTTTAGCACACACAATCATGGTTCGAATCTTGGCAGTGGTAGTAAGCTGTATGCATAATCATACTTGTCAACTGTACAAATTTGTGCAGAATATCCAGATTTTTGTCTCATATTTTTGGCCTGTTACTTTATTTTTCTGGCAAATTACTGGGATGATCTCAGGACTGTAGTCACTAAATAATGACATACATTTGAGTTTCAGACTTCAGATCCTTCAGAAAATGTATATTAAAACAAATCCTGTTACTCTAGCAACTAAAAGTTTATAAGAGCAATATTTAAAATATGTCCCTATTTGTACCCCCAGTTTGTCAAGCTTTGCACAAATTTTTTGCATTAAGAGGTTGAGAGTTTTGTGCAGAATTATATCTAGGAATCTGGGAATATGTATAGAAACAGTCAGGTAGTGTTAACAAACATTCCATCCACAGGTCTACCAGGTAAGAGAAGTAGAATGTAGCTATAAGACAGTTGAAGTATACACTGTGTACAAAAATACCACTGCCCAAACCAAGGCCATAGGGTATTTTAATAATACCTGTAGAGTAATGATTAGAGGAATGATCATAAAAGTTGTGAGCATTGCAAGGATATACAAGTTGTTAATTGACATCTCCCCCCCCAACCAAATCTACAAAATAATCTACACACACAAATCAATGGGTATGTTTCACACCAAACCTACTGTTGGGACATATGTCCTGTTGTTCAACAAATATTGAAATTTGTTTCTATTAATGTTCCATGTTGAAATACTAACATTGGTGGCCTGTTGCTATCAATGTAACCTGCATGCTGTTGTAATGGCCACTGTGGTTCCGTATATGCATGTGTTCTGTTTGCTATGCAACTGTTCCAAATCTGTTGTTTTGGGTTAATGGGATATTTATGCATGCTGTTATAACTAATCCTGGATTGTGTTGACTATTTCTAACCCACATATGTTTTAAAACTGTAACACCATAGCACATTTGGGAAGGCCGGTCCCAGTGGACCCTCCTCTCCCACCTCATTTGGCCGTGGCACTGGGCCCCAGCACATCTGGGACCCACCCCAGACTTCCTCGTCTGCTGGTCCTGCACCACCTTTGAGTGGAACCACCTCAGGGGATGGGGCTCGTCCGCCCCGGGAGTGGGCACAGACAGGATCCTGTCACCCAAAGCCAAGTCCAAGGTTTGGTGCATAGCGAGTTCTGAAAGGAGTTTGGAGATCTGCTATGCCAGCTTGAGTGCCACGTGGGACAATTAGATGGTCAGGATGCCCTTCCTGCTCAGCCCTCAGCACAGCTACCTTCAGGGCCATGAAGGTGCAGTGGTGACTGCCCATGGGTGGGGACCGCAGTCCCACTGTTTCCATTTGGGGGCTTATGGACTTCCAATTTCCTAACACCCCTCCCCATCCAAGGTGTTTACCCCCCACATGAGTCATATACCATCCCTGTATGCTGCCTTGTCTGTCCTGTCTGTCTTCCTACCCAACCTACCTACCCAAATATGCCTACTATCCTTCCCCAACATCCCACTCTCACCTTTACAAAAAAAAAAAAAAGGCAATATGTTCCCCCCAAAATATTTCATTCATAGATAGCTGTCCATTTCGGACACATGTCCACTGGACACATGTAATCTGGTTTAATTGGCTTCACAACACATTATTGTTGTCCTCACCACTCTCTCAGGGGTTTGAGTGCCCAAATATATGTCCAAATTCAGTATATATGCACAGCTGTTGCTGTAGAAGAAATGGACAGCTATGGACATTCCCTACACCCATCCTGCACATCCCTAGCTACTTTCCCTATTGTCTTTCCCTCTGTGTGCCCCCTTTTTCACCACTTTCCTATCACCCCTTTTTTCTTTTCTTTTAAAGAAATTAGCACAGGGGTAAGCAGTAATAAGTACTTTTAAGCAGTAGTAAGTGGGATTAAGCCTGTTTGCATGGCACTAAGCAATGCCTACACAGATTAAGCACTTCCAGGCTGTCTGTAAACATATTTAACCAGAAATTAGCATTGATTACCGCTGTGCAAACACGCTTACAACTGCTTAAAAGTGGCTTAATCACTCTGTATCCAACAGCCCTTGTTCTGCCCAGCAACAAAAATAAAACCAGCCCTTGCAGGTCACAAACCCAGGACATTGCACACCATAGCCACAGCAATTTACCACTAAGACATCTAAACTGTAGATATGTTTGATGTTTTCTCAAACATATCATGCAGCACAGTCATTCATCAGTAGGGAAAATGTATATATATATATATATATATATATATATATATATATATATATATGTATATGTATATATCTATATATATATATATATATATATATATATATATATATATATATATATATATATATATATATATATATATATATATATATATATATATATATATATATATATAGTGCATTCAACATTGGATCCACACTCTGAACCTTTCACTGCAAAACATCTGACCAAAGGCACTGTAAATGGGGGTGACGGGGCCCAAAATAGGGACCTCTTGTAATTATTGGCATTATCCCTTCCTCCACACCTGAACTGTTCTGTCTTGTAACAAAATAACCAGCTCTGTATGCCCCCTTTTTCACCACTTTCCTATCACCCCTTTTTTCTTTTCTTTTAAAGAAATTAGCACAGGGGTAAGCAGTAATAAGCACTTTTAAGCAGTAGTAAGTAGGATTAAGCCTGTTTGCATGGCGCTAAGCAATGCCTACACAGATTAAGCACTTCCAGGCTGTCTGTAAACATATTTAAGCAGAAGTTAGCATTGATTACCTCCGTGCAAACCCGCTTACAACTGCTTAAAAGTGGCTTAATCACTCTGGATCCAACAGCCCTTGTTCTGCCCAGCAACAACAAAAAAAAATCAGCCCTTGCAAGTCACAAACCCAGGACACTGCACACCATAGCCACAGCAATTTACCACTAAGACATCTAAACTGTAGATATGTTTGATGTTTTCTCAAACATATCATGCAGCACAGTCATTCAACAGTAGGGAAAATGTATTTATATATATATATATATATATATATATATATATATATATATATATATATAGTGCATTCGACATTGGATCCACACTCTGAACCTCTCACTGCAAAACATCTGACCAAAGGCACTGTAAATGGGGGCAAAGCGGCCCAATATATAGACCACTTGTAATTATTGCCATTATCCCTTCTTCTACACCTGAACTGTTCTGCCTTGCAACAAAATAACCAGCCGTTGCAAGTCTTGAACCCAGAGAAACATAGCCACAACAAGATACCATTAAGCCATCTGAGCTGTAAGATATTGGGATGATTTCTCTAACATATCATGCAGAACAGTCAGTCTACCATAGGGAATGTACAATGTGGAAGCACTAAACATTCTAATGACACACACACACACACACACACACACACACATACACACACACATATATATATATATATATGTATATATATATATATATATATATATATATATATATATATATATATATATATATATATATATATATATATATATATATATACATATATATATGTATATATATATATATATATATATATATATATATATATATATATATATATATTTATATACACTTATATATATATATATATATATATATATATATATACATATATATATATATATAAAGAGAGTATATATAGAGGGTGCACAGAATATCAAACAGCCATTATTCCTACAGTTGCCCCCTTTTCAAATGGCCAGTGTCTGATTCTTTCCTACAAATGAGAATTATTGCATGAAACACATACCCACACACAGTGCATAGGACATGACACCACACAGTTTGCATACATATAAATGTTTGTTTGTGTACTATTTCAGTTGTTTATGACATTTCTTATAGCATTTAAGTGTTTGAAATACATAACTGATTAATGCAACTCTCAAAGAAAAGATATGATACAGTAATCTGCAAAACATAACATACTTTGCTGTCTAGGCTAAAGCCTTTAAATAGTACAACAGTAAAAAACACATTTGCCTTGAAGACCAGACTCAATCAACACTTATAATTACAGATGCAGTTCAACAGCCTCTAATTACACTCTGTAGTCAACCCCCTAGGGCGAAAAGTATCTATTGTCACAATGTAAATGTATCCATTACATAACAATGCTTAACTTAAAACATCAGTATCACACTGGCAAACAGAACTGTGTGCAAGACAATAAGCTCTAGCCCACCACTGTTCCCATGGTGAAACATATGAAAATGTACAGCCATATACCTTTATGTTTCTTATTACTGATATTCCTCACATATTGTAACAGCCTAGGTTAAAAACATTTAATACCCCTCCCCATAAAATGTCTTACAAGGTTATATATAAGTTGTCTCTATATACTGGCCTCCAGCCTGTACAGGGTCACACATGTTTTGTCCAGCTGTAGCCCTCTTATATATGGACCCTACAACATAACTTGTGTGGGAGTCCACAACATAACTGGAATGATAGCAGGAATGTCAGCACTAAATAATGATAGACCATACCTATCAAACTCTTACTGCATGACATCTGGACAAAGCATGGTATATAAGTGGAGGGCAGAGCCTGAAACATAGGGCCATATTTGAAATATTGCTGTTATACACTGAAAGTTGCTGGTGTTACAGGATTGGTTGCAACATACCCTTACTCAGGAATATGAAGTCAGAAACCCAAATGGATGTTGCCATGTACTGATAGCAATCAACGGAGAGAATGCCACTGATATGTCAAGTACAAGACCTGTGTGGGGAACAGACAAAACATAACAGCCAATCCTACTTTATTACAGCCAATCCTCTGGCCATCATGTGGATAGGCCCACAGTTGGGAGCTATGCAGACAGACTGCATTCCATGAAAAACTAGCATGTACACACAAACCCTGTAAAACTAGCAGTAGTCAATGCATATAACTCACACACTGTCCCTAGGTCTGGAACCTTATACAAACATGTATTTGGCCTGTGTCCACAAGTCCTGTTGCTAGAGGTATTCCTACCTGCTGTCTGTAACACTGCTGCCGCCACACATGAAGGATGTCTTCCATACAGGAAAGGTAAAGGGACAATGCCCACATGATGTAGTCATTTGCTACAAACTTCATAGGTTTGTAATAAGCATATTTATGATCTGTCCCTATACATCCCTCCAATGTTAGGCTTCGTCCACATGTGATGCTCTAAGTGGTGGATAGGTTGGGTCACAGCTGAGGAGCCTGACACACCCTGGGAAAGGACAGCTCACATATGGCAACCACTAGAGTGTCTGTCAAACAGTCATGTCTGTGCCATTGCTAGACTTGTTAATGGGATGTTGCCCATATCCATATGTTACCTGTGAATATGAGTATTATACATGTTTGTATTGTAAATCTAGGATACCTATTAGGGCATGCGCTTAGTAAAGCACTGTTGCAGATGTGTGTGTTAAACTGCATGCGATATATATACTGTACAGTGTTCTTCTGGGCAATGTTCACAGTTGTGACAGATATCTGTAGTCACTTATACATATACTTGTGTTATGGCAGCTATATTGAAACTTTATCAAAATTGACTTCCCTGTTTTGTCACCCAGTGATGTGGACCAATGACCAGAAGTCCTGGTATAACAGGTTGAGACTTATGACTGAGCTGCAAGACTGTAAATACAGTGTGCCATAATGACATAGAATGCAAATGTATACTAGGTATCCCTTGAGCATGTGCATGTATGCGCATGTTCAGCTGAAAGGCACAGAAGTAATGACATGGGTCACAAGCAGTCCAGAAAATAGGATGTGCATATTGCACATGTGTGTAATATCACTGTCACTGCATACAAAAAAATAAAATGTGTACTGCTACTGAGTTTTGCATTGCCATGACACTGATATGGGTACTACAGTAGGCATGCTTATCATGTAGTAATCAAAGAAGTGTACAACTGTGGTATGACCTACTGTCCATGCCTACTACTAACAGCTATATCAAAACTCACATACACTGGATAGCAAAGTGTACACACCCCTGTTGGAATGCCAGGTCTGCGTGCTGTATGCCAATGAGACCACAGAAGTCATGTTAAAATGTTTCTCACCTCAGATGTGACCAATAACCTGTACAATTCTATTGAAAAAGAAACAAGAAGGTGACAAATGGATGCTGTAATCATTTCAGCAGGTTTTTACACAACATATACGTGTAAGGGTGTGGACACACATTCAACTGGCTTACTGTACTGAGTATTAATTCCCATATGTTTCCACAGGACAGATTATGTTCCCTATTGAACTGAGCAGGCTATAGGACACATCACAGGCAGGGATTGTGTTGACATGTGCTTTTGTGGGGTCATGTTCCAGTTGCACAAGTACTATGCATTATAACAGGGGTGTGTACACTTCATATCCACTGTAGCTATATGGAATCAGCAGTATTTTACCTGTTGGTGGACAACACCAAGACACAAAGCACATAATAGGCTGCTATAGTGGCTGTACAGGAACACATAGCTGCAGACAACAACTTGAAAGCAAGTGCACCTCTATCTGAGCAAGCATGCAGTTGCACAGGTGACTTCCTGTAAGGCTGACTATGACTAGAAATCAGACATATCCAAACCACCAAGGCCAGTTGCAACCATGTCTACACATATGTACATAGTCTCAGAGCCAGCAACACAAGTCAACCTGTTCTGGGGGTAAAGCACACTTTATACACACATGCCATGGATACAAGCAACCTGCATCAGACAGGATAGGCGGGAACAGTGGCACCCCATCCACAACATTAGAACAGGAGGATATGCACATCAACCACACTCCTGCCCACATCAGTGGTGAGCATGGACATAATGCTGACTGGTGGCAACAACAGCAAGTCTCCATGGGGCTTGAGAACATCACAGTTTGCCTCCTACATGAACACGGGCATGTGCTCACAGTTCCATCACACACTACAGTCAAATACACAAATGCCACTATCCACACACCATCCACATGAAAGATGAACACTGTCATCCCTCTACAAAGAAATGAATGATGAATAGTGGATTATGCCATTAAGTGTCCAACATTGGGGGAACTGGACAGGTCAGGGCCAGGGGTGTAATGCAAGATGTCAAAGCCATGATAGCTTACAGTGTTATGGTATAGTCTGGATTATTTGCAAGTAATATCCACTGTTGATGTGCTTGTGGACAACCGTATGAGGTCCTGTGACCTCTTTTCCTGTTTATGTCTTCCAGGTACAATGCCCTGGGAATATCTGCCCGCATTCACAAACCTGGAAAACAATGCAGTCATCCAATACCTCATCATGCATCATGCCATCCTCTTTGGCCGCAGGGCCCAGGAGCTGCAGGAGAGGACTGCCCTGTGGAAAGAGCTCATCCACAGGGTAAACGATGTTGGCTTGCTCAACCAAAATTATGAGCAGGTGCGGCATCGCTGCACAGATCTGTTCTGCCACACCCATCAGCATGCTGCTGCAGTTAGGAGGGACCAGCTAGCCACAGGTGAGGGTCATGCCATCCAGCCCCCACTGACACATGCTGAGGAGCTCCTCGCAAGCCTTGGGGCACTCACCTGCCAGCCAAGCTAGCAGGCTGATGACAGCATTGTAGAGGTGGGTGCCACCCACACAATGGATGAGGATTGTGCAGGTAAGGCCCCAGTGCACATTACTAGACCACTGTTGCTTATTCATTTTCATCTGTAAAGTATCTACATGCATATGTCAGATAAAATAATTTGTTGCTGCAGTGTAGTACTGAACAGATGTGCATAATCTCTAGTATTGTGGGTTTGTACTGTCGATGTGCTGAAATGCTGCTCCCACCCTGTACCAATGCCACAAGTGTGACTACTGACATTACTTCTCTCACACAACTATTCAGGTCCCTCTGGTATACAACTGGGACAGCAGCCTGTAGCTGGTGAGTATGGAGTTGTTATGTTCAGGTTTGTCAATTCACCGGCCATGTTATGGCCATGCTATTTGCCATGCATGCATTTAACACACCTACCCATAATGCATGCTGTACATGTTCACTTATTGTTGGTGTTAACTGCACTACATTACAGTGGTCACAATGGTGGCATATCTGAAGGGTATGCAAGAGTTCTGCAGTATACCTAACAACCTGTCAGTGCAAGATGTGTGGACAGAGATGAACATAATGGTGGGACAAATGGCCTACAGTAGGGACATGTCTGAAACATTACCCTTATACACTGGCTACAATAATGTATACACCACTATTACAATGGCAACTGTTCCTGATATAAGTAACAGCAAACCACAATACCACATTCCACAACTTTTACAACCTGTAATGTGATCCTAACATGAGCAATGAATGTGTAATATGGAATCCTATGTTAGGACAACAAATATGGGGAATACATACCTTAACAAACACTGGAAGGATATGTGTGCCCACACTCCAAATAACATATTGTGGAAGCAGCTTGTGATGTGCTGACAGCATTTACTCTTCTTGAGTACACACCTTCCATCACGTACAGAGCCTCAATGTCACACCAAGTAATGGTCTGCTTTCCAAAACGTATGTCCATGACATTTGCCCACCCATCTACAGCAGAGGCAGCCGTGGCTTGCACACATCTTACAAGCCATGAAATGGATACCATATCTGAAAGGTTACACTCGGGAGTGGGAAAAGTAGCCTTACCTCACCATTGCATATACCATGGCAAATAGTGCAGACAGTCATATATGCGTGTATGAAATATGGGAGAAAATTGATGTAGAAAATAAACAGATGCCCATCCAAAACAGATGACAAAACATGTTGTACACTGGTCATGGAGGCTTCCCAGAAACATGCAGCAACACTGAGGGACTTGCATGAATGTCTATCAAGTACTGCCTGTGCAGTACCTGTGTTGACAATTGCCTGGATTCTGCATAACTGTGGCCTATGGGTTAGGGTAATCAGACAGAAGAGTTGTCCCACATGATACATCATCCAGGGCTCTCTACAGATAGTATAAGCATAACATCAAGTCTCCCAAAGGCATGTGTTGCAATGTGTAATGGTGTCATGAGACCAAAGCTCAAACCTACAGACAGAATTCATAGCGATACGTGTGGTGAACAAGCAACACCTCACTCCACCTCAGGACCACCATCCCCAATATTTAGCTTGCTGATGCCAGTGTACACCTTTAGGTTTGCTGTTCATTAGCTGGAACTAGGCCATTAGACATGGTGTTTGGAATTTGGAACACTGTAAAATAACACTCATGTGTGGCCTGTAGTTGTCAAGCACCTGCAATAAGGCTGAGGATGGGGTGGGGTGTCAGGTTGAAACACAACAGTGAACTGAAGCATACATCCAAAGCTTGCTGAACACAGTGAAGGTTATGAATTGTGCCAGACATAATCCTGACTCTACAGAAATACTGAAGCCACTGTGTTACTTCCAAGGGCTGTGCACATGAGCTGACCTTGCAATCTGGCAGAGTTGGGGGACATTTGTAAGGCAGAGTGACCAAATATTGGCAAGTGAAGATGGGCCATGCTAGTATACCCCTTGCAGGAATAGTGACTGCTGTAGTTCACTTAACAGGTGCTTCAACAAACCATCATGTTAAGGGTGTGCACACTTATGCAAACCACATATTGTATGCATCTCATTCAGCATCTGCATGACTAACACATTTTTTTGATACTGCATTGGATTGCATATATCAGGTGTGTGTAATGTTAATAACTGCAGTATTATGGCCCCATCCCATATCATAGAAGAGGCTGGCATGTCATCAAGGGTGTGTACACTCCTCATATCCACATTAAGCTTTGAAGGTTGTCACTATAACCGGATTTTATTGCACATACATGCACTGCTGATGATGAGATCTGCAAATCAAAGGACAGGCATTAATTACTGACATCAGTCCTCATATCATCCCAGGTATGTGTCAGACAAACACATAGGGGCTGTGAACAACAGAGCAAACATAACTGCCACACATATATACATTCAGCTATGGTGTGTACACTTGTGAGTTATGGTGCACAGTACATGCCAGTGTGCTGTACAAGTGCACAGCAATACTGTGTACATGGCTGCAGTGTGTTTCAGGGGAATGGGCATCACCTACTAACACAAGTCATGCATCACAGAGATGTATAATGTTGATAACAAGGATTGAGTATGGCTGCAGTGCATGCTATTGAGTGCCATATGTCATGCATGTTGACTAGTAATGAGAGGTATGTGTAATATCATTGTGCCACCTCACCTGTAAGTGTGTGTGTGTGTGTGTGTGTGTGTGTGTGTGTGTGTGTGTGTGTGTGTGTGTGTGTGTGTGTGTGTGTGTGTGTGTGTGTGTGTGTGTGTGTGCGTGTGTGTAGAAGTAAACCATAATGTACAGGTCTTAATATACATTTCTTGTCTTCCCCCCCAGGTGGCGAGGTGGGCCAGGGTCCCTCCTGCAGGCAAACTGATGTTAGTGTCCATACAGACTCTGACAATGATGATAGACATAGTGAGGCACAGGTAGGGTTGTCATGGGCTGAATCTGTGCCATTGGCTGACATCCCACTTTTATCCACCCCATCCCCGCACACAGTCACAATGCCCATACATACCCCATCACTAGTGGCCATAGATGAGGGACAGTTAGTGGGTGGTGGCATGGGACAGGAAAGTGTGGTGACCATGGCAAGTGTATCTGTACACAGCAGCCTTAGCCAGATGACTGGCGAGGTACCACACAGGCAGATGTACAGGAGTGCTGGTAGGAGGGCTGCTGGCCATCATTCCCCTGGCAGAAGTGCCACAGCAAGTGTCACCAGATGCATGTTTCTGGCCATCATGGAGGCACAGGAATGTATTGAACATTACACCAAAGATAGTCTGAGGCTCTAGAGGGCTATTCTTCCTGCTGTATGTGACTACATCCATGATGTTGTAGGTGCCCACCGTTATTTTGCATAGGTCATGAATAGATGGTTGGGTGAGATAGTGGGAATCCTCAACTGTGTGGCATCTGTAGTAGAGCATGTGGTGGGAGTAGGGCATCAGCCACATGGACGTAGGTCAGCAGCACCAACAGGTGAAGGTCTACATGGATGTGTAACAACTCACGGCCACCCCCGTAGTGGCAGTACCAGCAACAGCACTGCAGGGGGTGTACTGTCCACACCACAATGCAGCAGGCCATGTGCATGTGGTCCTGGCCGGTCCCAATAGGGATGCGAATCCAGTGGTCAATTGTCATATCTGGGCTTCTGCCTGGTAGTGCCCATGTAACCCCTGGCAGGCACAGTTCCCTTGTCTGTGGCTAGACACAGTGAACTGTACACCCTGCCATGTACAGTCTGCACCTGCCCAACAAACTCCTGTATAGGGCAGCCACATGGCAGAAATGTGTGCATACATACATACACACACATCACAAACACAGCTAGGGCACCTCCATACCTACACACACCATGTCTGCACAGCCCATTTAATAAAGAACCCCCTAACCCACACACATGATGTCAACCAAACAGCTCAGCCTAGGCATCTGGCAAACCCACAACACACCCTGTGCATATGATGATACCTGTGCCACATCCCTGTCATCCATACCATCGATGCAGGGACATGCTAATATGGTTCTGATGCACAGACTGAATGTAATAAGGTTTAGAAATGTAATGCTGTTTAATGTATTGTCAGCTGTAATGATTAATGCTTACACATCAGGGTGTGTAGCTGTCCAGGGTCTGTATCACGTAGTTGAAGTATGACAACTTCGAACGTGATATGGTCGAGACCATATGTTCAAAGTTGCCATACTTCGAACTCAAAAAAAAAAAAATGAAAAACAGGAACAATGTCCTGACAGCTGTAAGCAGGGGAGCAAGCCCCCCTGCACCACCACTGGGGGCTGCGCTCCCCACACCCCCCGCTCTTTAAATATACCAACCCCAAGACCGCTCTACAGTGCAATAAAGGGAAAATTCCCTTTACCACATTGTAGCGCAGTCTCGGCATTGGTATATTTACAGAGTGGGGGGTGTAGGGGGCTTGCCCCCCTGCTTAGAACCCTTTATTTTCTTTTCTGTTGTGTTTTTTTATGTATTCAGAATTCTGTAAGTTCGAACATTTAGGTTCGAACATATGGTGTTCGAACTTACAGAATTTCGACTACGTGATATAGACTCACTGTCAGCCATGATGCATTATAGCTGTTATTAACACTGACAGATTGTGATCTCCATAATGTATTCTGTTTGTGTTCTAGGTGTCTATGTGGCAGCAGGATGTTGGTCTGCTGTCCTTTCCTACAAGGGGTGTGGCACTGTGGTGACACACTGACTGTGTTATATCCCGGGTACAGCTGAACACAAGTGACAGGTCTGTATAACAGTTACTGCATGTGCCACATGGCTGATAGGTCTGAAGGGTGTATACAGTTGAGTGCATGGTGTGAGATGTAGACAGCTCTTCTACTGTGGACAATGATAAGTTTACTGGGTGGCACACACCAAATGTTTGTGAATAACACACACACAGAGCCTTTGGTGTTGATGCAATACACAGAGAATACTGTTCACATGGATGTACTTAATTTTGCAGTGAACTCATTTTGGCCTATGTAATTCCACCAAGACCAAATTGCCAAAACATCACATCAGTAAATAATCAGTCTGCCAGTTTAATGTCATTGACAATGGTACTGGCAAGGTATATGTCCTCTTCCCCAATGTAATGCAATCCTGGGGTTGTAAACATAGGTGTGCTGGTGTGGGAGGCACAGCGCCCCCCCTTTGGGTGTGTATATATATATATATATATATATATATATATATATATATATATATATATATATATGTCTATATATAACGTATGCCCATGACATGTAGTGGAGTCATACGTCAGCACCATAACTCTCAACTTTTTAGTGCAAGGGAATGTAATGTATGTATTGCAGTTATAACTGTAGAATCTTGCTACAGTGACAGGGGTTCTGTCAACATACATGTTGTGAAGGAAGGCTCTTCTGAAACTGATATGTATGTCATCAGTTACTGACAGACATCATAAAATCATCATAGTGAAGTACTACTTCCCACCCTTACCCCCCTCCCCCAAAGGAAACCACTGTAAAAAACTTCTCCAAAGCCAATTTTGGACTTCTAAAAACAGAAGTGACTAACTTCACAACACCTATGCAAATGGAAAATAGGTGCTTGACTGTTGAATCATACACCAATGCACTGTATGAGCACATACACAAGTGCATGGAACTGGCCATATCAAACAGAATCAAGATGCTCTCCTCCAAAAAAAGGAAGCCAATCTGGTGGTTCCCGACCATAAACAAATGCTACAACAGAAGGAAAAAAAACTGTTGCAGAAAAGGGTGAAGTCCCAAGACTGGAAAAACTCCCTTGTCAGCCTCAACAAAAAACTGAGATCCATCATCAAATCCTCTAAAGCTAGCCATGAAAACAAAATTGCTGCATATTCTAAAGACAACCACAAGGCATTCTCTAGTTATGTCAAGAATGCACATGGCAAGACTCAGATCTGCTCTGAGTTACAGCACAATGGCAATACATATACAGAACCAACTGACATTGCCAACATATTGGCCGACAGGTTCAGTGCGAACTTTACCCCCCTTTTCACCCCTAAAGGGCCTATCACAATACCTGAGGAATGCCAAGTCCCTATTACCATGGCTACATAGGTAAAAACCGCACTGTCCAAAGCCAAGAATACAGCTTCCATGGGACCTGATAATATCCTTGGCTGTGTTCTACATGAATTACAAAGTGAACTGGCACCATGCCTGAGTACCCTGTTCAATCACAGCCTCATTTCAGGCTTTGCTCCTACCAAATGTAGCATTGCTCCTGTCATGCTACTCCACAAAGGGGGAGCAATTACATATCCTGGGAACTACCGTCCCATTAGCCTGATGAGTCTGATATGTAAGGCTATGGAGCGCATCATCTTGGTCCTTATAAGTAAGGAAACAGGGAATCTCCAAACTCTGGACCCCATGCAGTTTGTGTTTGTGAAAGGTAGATCATGCCTGCTCAACCTGATAGACTTCTTCTAGTCTGTCACCAGAGCTGTGGATGAGGGCAAGGTAGTTCACACAGCCTACCTAGATCTTGCCAAGGCCTTCAACACCATCCCTCACTCAGGAGTCATAGATAGACTCACTAAACCCCTGTTTGATAAGGTGGGTTGCCAGCTGGCTCACTGCTAGAACCCACACTGTGAAAGTAGCGGACTCCAAATCTGACTACCGACCAGTTACAAGTGGTGTCCCACAGGGATCAGTCCTAGGTCCTCTCCTGTTTGGCATCTACTTCTCTGAAGTTTAAGCCAACACAAAGGTACTCTGGCTGACAAAGTTCACAGATGATTGCAAACTGGAAGCCATTATTGATTCTCCAACTGATGGAGACATTCTACAAAAAGACATCACTGACACCAATGACTGGTGCCAGAACCATAGCTTTAAGCTCAATGTCAAAAAGTGCACTGTCATTCCCTTTGGGAAAAATTCAGTGCCCATGAACTACCACATAGGTAGTAGTCCACTAAACACCGAAGGTGTGATAAGAGACCTGGGGACACAGGCTGACAGCAACCTCTCCTTTGATAACCACATTGCCACTGTAGTTAGAAAGTCCTTCTATGTGGTACATCTCATTACAAAACGTTTCTCATCCAGGAAGAAAGCGGTCATAATCCCTCTCTACTCGTCACTCATTAGACCTATTATAGAATACAATGCCACAATTGGTATGTACCACACTAGACACCTACAACAGCTGGAAAGGCCACAAAAATACCTCACTAAGAGGATCTTGGGCCTTAGACATATGCCCTATATGGACAAACTCAAAAAACGCCAGCTCTACTCTGTCTCTTATCGCCTACTTAGAGGTGATCTCTGCTTGACCTACAAAGCCATGTCTGACCCAGAGCTACTAGATATGCTACACCTAAAGAAATCTCAACCCCTCAATGCCACATGCTCCAGGGACCTAAACCTCATTACCACAATAAACAGAACATGCTGGAGGGACAGGTTCCTAACTCAGAGACTTCCCATACTCTGGAACAAGCTTCCCATTCACGTCAAGCAGGGCACTTCTTGGGCTAGGCTTATATAGGCTTATATAGGTTCCAGGGCCATTACCTAGTATGCACCTATGAATCTATGAACCACACAAATCACAATAATGATCCTGTGGAATACAGAAGAAATATGAGCAATAAACATGGACAGTCTGAAGCGTCCATGCATCTACACCCCCCACTCTGTTATTCTATCCTTGTCCTAACATTATGCGAGTAATATCTGGGAAGTATCCCTATAGATGGCCCTTCATCTCAGTAGTATTTATGGATTGGTCCACAGTTTATGCAGTAGGACATGGGGGGCACGCTATTGGGATTTGTCAACATGGCCTTGCATTTGTGTTCTGTTGACTGTGTTATGTTGCTAGTTGGGACCACATGAGATACCGTACATTGGCACTACTGGTGAGGCACAGACCTTTGACAGAGGACTGTAGGCCATTTGGTAATGATGCAAGCCATCTGTAGCATGCCAGTGCATTCTGTCACTCCTACATTCCCAGGCTGCAAGCCAGTGGATTCCCCTGGGGGGACAGGGTAAGTGTGCAAGGTGTTAATGGCAATAGTTCCTGTACATTTTGACCCATTGGTCTGGATGCAGGCAGGGTGCTGCTTACGGCTAGGGACACACCTACATAGGAAACTTCTTCAGCATGCTGCATTCTATGGGTATTCTCATACAGAAGTGGGGTCATTCCCAACAGCAAGGATATGACCTGTGATAAAGCTGTGGCTGATGGTGGGGTGAGCTGAGTGCATGTGTGATATGGAAGCTACTTGCAGCTGACTCACAGATATGCCTGGGACATTCCCCTTATGCTGCCTTGTACAGGGACATAGGCAGTCTCTCATTACTTCATAACTGTGCCTTTTGTGGTCTGCCAGTGATTTTACAGACTACATCAGTATTCCATACTACACGGACAACTAATGTGCTGCTAACCTGTATGTACAATTCCAAAGTTATGTGCAGCTGACAGTTACATTTTATGCACTCTGTCTAGGGAAATTCCGCCTGTGTACTGTGTGTATGTATGGGCCCACATTCATGGCATGTCCATCTTGCACATGGTGACAGATATTGACATCTGGACAGTGAGTATGGATGACTGCTGACATGGGTATTGCTGAGAAGCATTGTGGTTGGCACTGCAGTTGTCGGAACATGGCACTGTCATCCACAGTACTGCCCATAGGCCAAGACACAACCCTCCATGCCTACATGCTGACCACTTCCACACAATATTGAACACATGACAACATAACACATGGACCCCTGCATATTGTAAACATGCAACAATCTATCCTGTAGATTGGGCCAGCTCGGATAATCTGTGCTCCACTGTTATTACACCTCACACTTACATGTTACTGCATTTCTACATAGGATTGTGGGGGCGGGGCACACCTGACAACTTTAAACATTTGCTATAACTGTACTGGTATTTCAGGTACTCTGTTGGCTTCTATTTCATTTTGTATTCTGACCTATCATTCATATTGGAGGCATATCAGTAGAGTACAGATCTTAGGTTTTATTGACCTACATTTCATTTTCAGACATCTTACCCTTCAGAACTAACATACAACTCTCAGACCTGCTGAAGTCTGTCTGTGTAGGTCTGGAGGGGGCAGTTAACCATTGCCATTAATTGGAGGCCTTAGCCCAGCCTTTGCTTATGGTCATCTACACCTGTCCTGCTGGCTGATGCTGGTGGTGGGTATGTGAGACTCACTCACATGCATGTGTGTGTCCTATGGACACAAATTTGGGCCACCACATGTACTGCAGTGAGATTTGTCACCATGTCTAGTACTGCCTATTAGTTGACAGCAGTATTTGTTATGGATTTCATGCTGCCCATACAGGTGTTCACTATCTGCTGCCATCCCATTCAGCCACCCAATTCCCTTGCATTCTCACGTCCATACCATAGATACAACTATCAGAACATACTACTCCATTCAGCAATTAATAAGAAGACTGACTTACCTTGTGGCTGTGCCAGTACTGAGGACGGTGCTGGAGGGCTGACTATGTCGGATGCACATAGTACACTCCCTATACATGGTAAAGCACAGGTAGTGTCATGTTTGGCATCCCTTTTACTGTATGTGCATGTTAGAGAGAGGTGTCATTCCCTGGGTCCTTACTGTGTCAGTGTATGTGCTATGCGTTGTCTCTTTGCCAAGGCCTGGGCATACTGGGCACGCCTCCTTCTGCCTACATGGGCAGGCTCAGGTAGTTCCTCTTCGAGTCCCTCTGTGCCTGTGATGGCCTTGGCAATGGTGGGGGGGGGCTGTGTGGCCTTGCCGTATGCTGTTCCTGCTGCAGGTGTTTCCGCAGGATCATATTGTGTAGCATGGCACATACTATGATCATTTGTATACATGTAGCTGGAGAGTGCTGCAAGGCTCCACTGGATATGTCCAGGCAGCAGAACCATGACTTGAGCATCCCAAACACATGCTCTATTATGATTCTGGTTTGTGCGTGTTTCTCATTATGGAGTTCTTGTTCAGTTATGTATGGATTTCTGAGGGATGTCATCAGCCATGGCTCCAGTGCATAGCCAACATCTCCCACTAGGTGGCCATATGGGATGTCCCCACTGGCAAATGACTGGTACAGCTGTGTCATATGCCAGATGTGGCAGTTGTGATAGCTGCCAGGGCTGCCAGCACACACATTCAAGATAATGTCCTGGGCATCGCACATGACCTGGGAGTTGATGGAGGGGAAGCTATTGTGGTTTATGTAGACCCTACCCCACTCACTGGGTGGCGCTTTGATGTGTATGTGCTTGCAGTCTATAGCACCCACTACCTCAGGGTGTTCTGCTATTTGGTGGAAGAGACACATATTGCTGGTCAACACCTCACGGGTGTTGAGGAAATATATGTGCTCACCGTCATGTGCTGACATGGCATCCAGGAGCTGGTGGAGAGCCCTGGATGCTGATGCCTGTGAGATCCCCATGATATCCCCAGCTGACCTTTGGAAGGTACCTGTGGCAAGTATTCTTAAGCCTACACATACCTTGGTATCCACTGGGATGGGTTCCCCTTTGTTGATTCTGTGTGTGAGGCATGGCTGGCACAGCTCATGACTTTGCTGCAGAATGTCCCTGTCCACCCTATAGCCCTCCACTATCTCCAGCTCATGTAGCCCATGTAGCTCATGTAGGCCCTGGTAGGTTACCCTGGGTCTGTACACTCTTCCCCTTCTCCTCACTGTGGGTTGGTCATCAGCATTCACATCCTCACCACTCTCAGCCTCTTGCACATATTGATGTATGAGAACAGCAGCAGCCCCTGCTTTTTGTTAGTTTTGTCAGGTAAAATTTCCCCTTCTGTGTACACTGGTGATGTAGAGTTTGTGGGAAAAACCAAACTGGAAAGTGTTTGCATAGTTTACAGTAGTTTGCTAGGCTTTTCCATGTGTAATTGGCTGATTCTGATACATTTCACCTACCAATTATGCTAGTTCTCTTTGATTGCCTTCCTACTGCTGTTTTCCCTTCCCATTGCCTTCCCGTTTAAGCCCCAGGGCACGGTGTACATACCCAGTGCTCAGATGTGAACAGAGCTGCTATTTCCTGTTTTTTTTTTTTTTTTTTAAAACCTGGTGCGCAGCATGCATACCAGTTTAGGCAATGTAAACACTGCTAGGCAGCCTCAGACACACCCCCTTCCTTGCCTGTGCTTACCTAAGGGCAAACACGGGCCACAGAACTTCAATAAGCTTACAGCATGCATGACACTCCTCCTTATGAGGTCATCCACCTGTTATACTTATACAATGGTGTTGCTGCACCTACACAGTCGGGTGCAAGCTAACACTGACAGGAAATCTGTGATTCAGTATCAGTCCCCTCATTTGCATAAAACAGAATGCCAATTTATACTTACCACACTCACACTCAGCCTTCCCCCATATCAACCACTATTCCCTGGTATTGTTGTCTTATGCATGCCATTGACTATTATGGCAAAATGATGATTTGGGTTTAAAAGCTTATTTCCACCTTTTTTCTTATTTTTGGGCCAGTCCCATTTGCGCACCACTGCCCTACTCTTAAATGGCCGAAATCGGCCTACAAAAAGTTATTTTTTATAATTTTGCAACTATTTCTCATACTAATGGACACATATTTGGTCATTGGCATGCCTACTACATTGAATGCATGCTTTCTTTAGAGCTGTCATGCCTACGTTTTGTAATTTGCAGAAATGTATTCGATTAGTAACCGAATACATTTCTGCAGGTTACATTATTCCTGCACAGACGCCTGCCTGCTTCCTGGATCACTAAGTCACCTCATTTGCATGGTTTTCACCAGCAAATGAGGTAATTAGCATATTGCATTGGTGTCCGTGCAGGAATAGTGTAGGAGCACTCGTGCATGTCCCAGGAGCACGTTCCTGGATCGCTCATTGGCCATATTGCGTGCAGCAGCTCTTGCACTATTCCTGCACTCTGTGCAGAGCTTGCCGCATCCGGGGGATTATGTGTATATTCTTTATGGTGATTGTGATACAGTGGGGTTAGGAAATTAACTTTTCCCCACTGTAGTGTGATCTCAGAGTTGGTATATTTAATTTACGGGGGGGTGTGGGGGAACATAGTAAAAAGTGTGTTGTTTGGTAGTTTGGTATTATTATATGTGGAGGGGATATTATTTTTATGTGATTTGCAGTGTTCGATGTTCTGATGCACATTTTCAATGTTTTGAAATTCGATGTTATGGGTTTTAGATGTATTGGGTTTTAAATGTTCTGGTCTGGATGTTATGAAATTAGATGTTATGGGTTTTAGATGTTTTGAAGTAGAACTATATATATATATACATATATATATATATATATATATATATATATATATATATATATATATATATATATATATGTACATATGATATATAGTGGGAGATTACGCAGCTATCACACAAGTCTAAGTTTTGTTTTATAGTCCTTAAACTAAAAAGGCCATCTTGACCAATGTGAATGGCATCTGTGGTATAAATAGAAAACTTTTGAAAAGTACCTTTAATGAATCAGATGACGAATAAAAGTAAAGTCACCACAAAGTCCTTGTTTCAAGTCTACTTCCAGACAGTAATGCGCACGGCCTTCCATTGGTATGTAACCCTCCAAAAAACTGTTATGATGTGGTCCTCTGACTCTTCCTTCACACTTCTTGACCCCTCAGGATCTCCTTGACTTGCCTGTGATCAGCATTATCCAAAACCAGCTTTTCATACACACACACACACACATATATATATATATATATATATATATATATATATATATATATATATATATGTATGTATATAGACACACACATACATATCATTTACTGGTTAACTGCCAGTATTTCTTAAAAGTTCCCCTTAACCTATTCCCTCCAGTACAGCTCTTTTAAGTGTGTACCTTTAACTCCCAGTAGGTGTGGATTGAGCCTTTAAAAGAATGAAGTTATCACTTCACAAATTTTTATTGACACAGGTCAAATATCAGTACAATTGTGTTTGCCATCATGTATGCTTCATGATAAAATATTCTGATACATTGTATGTAGCATGGTTTTGGAATTATTAATACAAATATGAACTAGTAATATTTGACGCCTAGAGACAAAGTAGGAGGTAACTGCACAAATGCCTGGAGGTGCATTTGGCTGTAATGAGTTCAAAGGTGTCAATAAACATCAGTGCTCTGCATTAGAACAGTCCATCATATAGTAGCACAGGCTTTCACATACTCTGCTGTTCAAGGCCACTATACTATGTTGCATCTGACCACCTCCAAGATGCAAACTGAAAGTTTCAGGGACCTGGCATAATCTTTATGATGATAAGTAGAGTAGATCTATTGTGCATATGTAAGACATTTGTTGTGCTTTAAGATTAATGTATGGTGTTACACCTTCAAGAATGTTATACATTCATAATGCATTATGGTTTGTGTTAATTTCCTACTCAGGTAACAAAATGGATGCTCTCTACAGCCTAACATTTGAGATAATACAGCACCCTGACCAACTGAGGATGCATTGGTATAAACTATGAAATGGTTAGTAAAATCAGATAATGCCAAAAATGATTCTGAATAGAGGATGTTCTTTAACTACTTGAACATAGGGTCTGACTGCAAGGTTGACTTAATTCTCATGTACATTGTACCTCTAGTTAGGTCAGTGATGAAGCTTAAAATGGTGGAAAATGTGGTGTGAATTTCTTGTAATACCCAGACACAGAGCCAGATCTTGATCAAATGGGGCCCTAGGCAGAGTAATGGATCAGGGCCCCCTACATACACATAGCAGCTCCCCATCCCCACCTCAGCCATTACAGTGTCCCATTACTTGGCTATTTCTCCCCAGTTACCATAAACGGTTTTCAAACTAGTCAGTGTACATACTTTCTTCTTCTTTACTTCTGCAATGATTACAGATATTTAGATTTAGTTTAAAGTTTTTATTTCAAATTTTATAGCACAAACACTAATAGCCATTTGCTAAACAAAACAGTACAGTCTCACAATGAAAACAAACTTAGCATTATCAGTAAACTTTTGTGCCCTTGAAACTCACAGTCATTGAAACATCATTGAAACACACATTCAAAGAAAGTGCATCTGGCCAGTGGTGGATAAAATTTACCTTTGGTCTGTTTTTAAACTATAGGCCCCTTGCATACATTTTTTCGGACCATGTATACATGCATGTGTTCTTTGATTTACCTTTCTGATTCTATTAAATTATATTCTTTGTATAATACAGCACCATTTGTTAAAGCATGTTTTAAATTTGTAGTTTTGAACATGTTTTCCAGTAAGCAATGAAACAAAACATATGAATCAATAATGACAAAAATGCTCATTTCAGAACATTTCAACCACAAAAGGCCACTCAGTATCAGTCACTATGCACAATCTCTGCAGAAGTAAAAGTCATCCAAATAATTCCACATTAAAGAGATCGATAACTAATGAAGAGGATTGCTGCTAGCAAACAACTTTGTAGTTCAGTGTTTTATCTACAAATTCATTGTTGCCTGCTGCCCTTGAAAAATAAATTCCTTATGTTGCATTTAAAAAAAATGGTAAGCTGGTAATATTGTAATAGCGAATAGCTGGCAAACTGACAGTAGGCTCATAGTTACTAGGCATCTCATTGACCCACTCAGAGCTACAGCACCCCACCCCTCCTTTAAGTACAACACAGTATTTGCAATTAATTTACATGACGTGGGAGTAGAACTTATAGCATTCTGCAGCAAAAACCAATATGCTACCTGTTGTGCTGCCAATATTGCTTCCAAATTCTAGAGCACAAACAGTGATGACCATTTGTTAAACAAGACAGTTGCACACTAAAAACAAACTTAATGAGCAGCAATAACATTCTCTTCCCTTGAAGCTCACAATTCCTTGGAAATGCACTGAAGCTCACAATTTCTTGAAAATACAATGAAGTGCTCTACATACCTTTCAACTGTCCAGATTTGTGCCTCATGTTTTGAGTCTGTTCCTCATAAAATTTATGAAATTTGATATATCTCTGGCAAATCACAGAAGATTAAAATCACTAATGCCATACATTTGCATTTCAGGCTTCATAGCCTTCAGAAAATGTATGATAACACAAAATCTAGGTTTAAAAGAGTAATATTTAAAAATTTCCCTGATTTTGGGCCTTTTTACCCCCATTATTTTTATCTTGGTCCAGATTTCTTGCACTTAGAGATTGAAAGGTATGGTGCTCTGGCAGTTGTCATAGAGGATTCAGGCTCTTGTCTCATGTAACTAAGGTACAGGGTTTCAGCTTGAGCAAATTAATTAACCTGCCATCCCTAACTAAGGAATTTCACACACGCATGCACTTAAGGCAATATATGGAAAGATGGGAACAGACAGTGGTTGGACTGGAAAATATTGTTGGTAAGGCAGACCTCAAAAACTAAGCAATGTCAAAAAACATAAATAACTACATAGCAGTTCTTATGAGGTTTGTGAAGTATTAGATCAAAGGTCTGCCAGAATCTGCAATATGTCCTGTAGGAAAGAAAATGGGTTGTTGTGAAATTGTGCCCCAATGGGGGTGGGGGTGATTGTAAAGAAGTTTGTCTCCACCCTCAGATCAAAGTCTACACTGCTGCTTCTGTAAATAAATGGTAGGTATGTTCATTCTGGTATTGACAAAATAATATATGTTACAACATGAATTAAGAGAACAAAAACATGAAAAATATGATTCTTCACCAACAGGAATAACTTATTGAGATATTAAAGAGGATAGAATGACAAGCTATACACACAAATTGTGATAGGAATGTAAATCTGTACAGACTGGTGACTCAGGCAAAACCCATGTGCCACTGCTAGAATTGATGAAAACTGCAAAGCAAATCACTCAGGGCACAAACCACTATGCTCAGTCCCTGGTGATGCCTTTTAGAAATTAGTGTCCTACTACTAGAACATGTGATATGTAGCAAACAACCACTGGCTATCCATGGGATGAAATGTCATAATTGTATATGTCTTCAGCAATAATCTTACAAAAACATATCTGAAATACATCAAAATTAATGACAGAATACAAGAGACAAGAGTACAAGAGTCATGATAAATAGAAAGTGTCCTAGAGTCAGGACTGAAGGGAATGTTTGCTCTACACTGTTATATTTTACAGAAATGCTGTCTATATGATTAAGAGTAAATGGCTGTTCTGTAGTTTTTAACCAGTCTCCCAGATATTTGCTCACATGAACAAAGAGTAAAAGTGAAAGTACACTCACCCTCACCTGCATACATGTATACACACATGCGTGCACGCACGCATGCACACACATACACACACACACATGTAAGACTCAGTTGTTCATTTGTCCACTTACCTTAATCCCAAAGTGGTAGGAACTTTCATTCATTAGGTTTGAAATTCTGTGTGTGCGGACATGGAAAGATAAAGCAATATAAAGAAATGTGTGTGATGACACACATAAGGATGCACAAATGCAAAAGTCAATGGGTGTTCATTCTCTTAAGGAAGAATGAACACCCTTAAAGTAGAAATTTATTTATTTATTTTTAATTAAAAATTAAATGTGGCAGCCCCTGGCCAGCAGGCCCAATAGTGCTAGATCCAGCTCTGCCCAGACAAGCCTATAAAGGCTGTAACTTTTTTTCTTGATCGGAGGTACTGACCAATCTCTTACTGTATCCACTTTTTTCTCTTTTGGGTTTTTATGATCACCCTCTTTATAATATTTCACTGTCATTCTATTCTTACTGTTGGGGTATTCACTGTTAAGTCCTGCTTCCTTAACAAAGCCCAAGAATGGGATTTAAGTACCATGGCTATCAACAATTGGAAGATGGGTGGGTTGGGTACCACGAAGCATGCATGACAAGCTGGAGGTTGAAAGGCACATTTCTCTTCTTCAGCCTGGAGAATCTACCAGCAACATTTTATTAGTTTCATGTTAGTTAGGAACCAAGCCTTTCCTAGCAATTTTATCAGTTCATTTAAGCTAGGCATAGGATTACTATCAAACTTAAAACAACATTTAAGTTTGGTTTAGGAAGCAAAACTATAGAACTATTCCATTTACTTGTGGACTCTTCTATACCCATGCAGATGGAGCAATTTTTTTTTACTTCCTTTTGGACTGCCTTCATCGGAGTTGAAGGAATGCAGAAAGGTTTCAGGTTAGTCTTCTCCACTAGGTGCATTTTTATGTGCTGTTTAATTAAGGTTGTTTTACCCCATAGTTAAGAGAATATTTCTCTGTTCCATAACAGGAAGTCCTGTATCTGCTATTTCAGAGATTTGGAGAGTATACCATCCAGAAGAACTTGTGGAATGTATAATAATTCTTCGCTCTATTGATTTGTTTGACTTTGTTTGTTGAACTTACCAAAGCTATCTGTGCTTTCCCTCCAGAGCTTCAGCGCATTCCCATGGTATATTTGTTCAGGCCATCTCTTCTCTACCTGTCTAACCTTGTAATTCATGTCACTTAATTTCTCTGTGACCTAAAAGGGTCCATGCCACTACTGATATTAATACTAATACTGATATAATACTGATACTAATACTAATACTAATATTAATACTAGCACTACTACTACCAGTACTAATACTAATGCTGATACTGATACTAATACTAATACCAACACTAATACTACTACTACTAATACTGATACTAATACTAACACTGATACTGATACTAACACTACTGCCTTGTCCCGAGCTAAGACTATTTCTGGCATTTCTGTTATAAATTCATTGTTGTGTGATTTATGCCCTTTCCATATACTCTTGAACTATGGGAATTACTATTTTTAAATTATCTTGGAGGCTAGTATAATGATTCAGTATACTCTTAAGTTCTTTTCTTCTTCCACATCTCTTTGATGAACAACCTTCTGGGGTGTCTGCCATTCAGAAGTTCAGAAGGGCTAAATCCCATTGATGTCTGCGGAAATTCTCGGATGGCAAATAGAATGTAGGGAAGAGGCTAATCCCAGTTTTTCCTGCCTTCCTCAACATGGACCTTAAAATCTTATTAGAAGTACTACACTGATTTGTATGTCTGGGAGTGATATACTGAAGTTCAGAGTTGCTTTACTTTGAAACACTAACATAAGTGGTACTCCTTAATCAGAGAAATCTATTTTTGTGTCTCCACCCTGCAGAACAATAGAACTAGTTCTCTTTCTCTCTATAACTCTGACATTTGATGAGATTCAGAAAGCTCTGCACAGAGTGCTTGAATAGTGCAAGAGCTGCTGCATGCAATATGGTCGCTGAGCGATCCAGGAATGAGCCCCTGAGATGTGCACGAGCGCACTTACACTATTCCCACACAGACACCACTGTTATATGCTAATTACCTCATTTGCTGGTTAAAAACATGCAAATGAGGTGAATTAGTGATCCAGGAAGCAGGCAGGCATCTGTGCAGGAATAGTATAACCTGCAGAAATGTATTCGGTTACTAACCGAATACATTTTTGCAAATTATAAAATGGAGGCATTACAGCTCTAAAGAAAACATGTGTTCAATGTAGTAAGCATGCCAATGGCCAAATATATGGCCATTGGCATGAGAAAGAGTTGCAAAATTATAAAAAACAATTTTTTTCCAGCCAATCTAGGCCGTTTAAGCGTAGGGCAGCGATGCGCAAATGGGATTGGCCCGAAAATAAGAAAAAAAGTTGGACATAAGCTATTAAACCCAAATCAGCATTTTGCCATAATAGTCATGCATAAGACAATAATACCAGTGAATAGTGGTTGCTAAGGGGGAAGGCTGAGTGTGAGTGTGGTAACTATGAATTAGCATTCTGTTTTCTGCAAATGAGGGGAATGATACTGAATCACAGATTTCCTCTTAGTGTTAGTTTGCACCCAACTGTGTAGGTGCAGCAACATCATTGTATAAGTCTAAGAGGTGGATGACCTCATAAGGGGGGAGTGTCATGCATGCTTTAAGCTTATTGAAGCTCTGTGGCCCGTGTTTGCCCTTAGCTAAGCACAGCTAAGCAAGGGTGTGTGTCTGAGGCTGCCTAGCAGTGTTTACATTGCCTAAACGGGTGTGCACACAGGGTTTAAAAAAAAAAAAAACAGGAAATAGCAACTCTGTTCACATCTGAGCACTGGGTATGTGTGCTGCACCATGGGGCTTAAACGGGAAGGCAATGGGAATGGAAAACAGCAGTAGGAAGGCAATCAAGGAGAACTAGCATAGCTGGCAGGTGAAATATATCAGAATCAGCCAATTACACATGGAACAGCCTAGCACACTACTATAAACTATGCAAACACCTTCCAGCCTGTTTTTTCCCCACAAACTCTACACCACCGGTGTACACAGATGGGGAAATTTTACCTGACAAAACTAACAAAATGTTAGGGGCTGCTGTCACTCTCATACATTAATATGTGCAAGAGGCTGAGAGTGGTGAGAATGTGAATGCTGATGACCAACCCACAGTGAGGAGAAGGAGAAAAGTGCACAGACCCAGGGTAACCTACCAGGGCTACATGAGCTGGAGGTAGTGTAGGGCTATAGGGTGGATAGGGACATTCTGCAGAAAATTGTTGAACTGTGCCGGCCACACCTCACACACAGAACCAACAGAGGGGAATCCATCCCAGTGAATACCAAGGTATGTGTAGGCTTAAGAATACTACCCACAGGTACCTTCCAAACGTCAACTGGGGATATCATGTGGATCTCACAGGCATCAGCATCTAGGGTACTCCACCAGTTCCTGGATGCCATGTCAGCACATGCCAGTGAGCAAATATATTTCCTCAACACCCATGAGGCGTTGACCAGCAATATGCATATCTTCAATCAAATAGCAGAATACCCTGAGGTAGTGGCTGCTATACACTGCATGCACATACACATCAAAGCACCACCCAGCGAGTGGGGTAGGGTCTACATAAACCGCAAGGGCTTCCCCTCCATCATCTGCCAGGTCATGTGCAATGCCCAGGGCATTATCTTGAATGTGTGTGCTGCCAGCCCTGGAAGCTATCATGACTCCCACATCTGGCATATGACACAGCTGTACCAGTCATTTGCCAGAGGGGATGTCCCATATGGCCACCTAGTGGGGGATGCTGGCTACGCACTGGAGCCATGGCTGATGACACCCCTCAGAAATGTGCACACACCTAAACAATAACTCCATAATGAGGCACACTCACAAACCAGAATCATAATAGAGCATGTGTTTGGGATGCTCAAGTCACAGTTCTGCTGCCTGGACATATCTGGCGGAGCCTTGCAGTACTCTCCAGCTACATGTACACAAATGTTCATAGTATGTGCCATGCTGCACAATATTCTCCAGCAGAAACAGATGCAGCAGGAACAGCATGGGGCAAGGCCACACACCACCCTACCATTGCCAAAGCCATCACAGGCACAGAGGGACTCGGAGGAGGAACTACCTGAGCCTGCCCATGTAGGCGGAAGGGGGCATGCCCAGTATGCCCAGGCCTTTGCAAAGATGCAACACATAGCACATACACTGACAGGGTAGAGACCCAGGGAATGGCACCTCACTCTGACTTGCACATACAGTAAATGGGATGCCAAACATGACACTACCTCTGCTTTACAATGTATAGGGAGTGTACTATGTGCATCTGACATAGTCAGGCCTCCAGCACCATCCTCAATGCTGGCACAGCCACAAGGTAAGTCACTCTTGCTATCAATTGCTGAATGGAGTAGTATGTTCTGATAGTTGCATGTATGGTATGGAAGTGAGCATGCAAGGGAATCAGGTAGCTGAATGGGATGGCAGCAGATAGTGGACACCTATATGGGCAGCATGAAATCCATAACAAATACTGCTGTCAACATACTAGGCAGTACTAGACAAGGTGACAAATTCCACTGTGGTACATGTGGTGGCCCAAATGTGTGTCCATAGGACACACACATGCATGTGAGTAAGGCTCACATACCCACCAACAGCCTCAGCCAGCAGGACAGGTGTAGATGACCATAAAGAAAGGCTGGGCTAAAGCCTCCAATTGATGGCAATGTTTAACAGCCCCTCCAAACCTACACAGACAGACTACAACAGGTCTGGCAGGTGTATGTTAGTTCTGAAGGTAAAAAGTCTGAAACTGAAATGTAGGTCAATAAAACCTAAGATTTGTACTCTACTGATATGCCTCCAGTCTGCATGATAGGTCAGAATTCAAAATGAAATGGAAGCCAACAGAGTACCTGAAATACCAGTACAGTCATAGCAAATGTTTAAAGTTGTCAGGTGTGCCCCCCCCACAATCCTATGTAGAAATGCAGTAACATGTAAGTGTGAGGTGTATGACAGTGGCGTACATATTACCTGCGCTGTCCTAATCTGCAGGATAGATTGTTGCATGTGTACAATATGCAGGGGTCCATGTGTTAGGTTGTTGTGTGTACAATATTGTCTGGAAGTGGTCAGCATGTAGGCATGGAATGTTGTGTCTTGGTGACCTATGGGCAGTACTGTGGATGACAGGGCCATGTTCCGACAACTGCAGTGCCAACCACAATGCTATTCAGCAATACCCATGTCAGCACTCATTCATACTCACTGTCCAGATGTCAACATCTGTCACCATCTGAAAGATGGACATGCCATTAATGTGGGCCCAAACATACACACAGAAAACAGGTGGAAGTACCCTAGACAGAGTACATAAAATATAACTGTCAACTGCACACAACTTTGGAATTGTACATACAGGTTAGCAGCACATTTGTTGTCTGTGTAGTATGGGATACTGATGTAGTCTGGCCAATCACTGGCAGATCACAAAAGGCACAATTATGAAGTGATGAGCGAGTGCCTATGTCCCCACATAAGGCAGCATAAGTGGAATGCCCCATGTATATCTGTGAGTCAGCTGCAAGTAGTGTCCGTATCACATATGCCCTCAGCTCACCCCACCATCAGCCACAGGTTTATCACAGGTCATATCCTTGCTGTTGGGAATGAGTACAGTATGACCCCTTTCTGTATGGGAATACCCACAGAATGCAGCATGCTGATGAGGTGTCCTATGCAGGTTTGTCCCTAGCTGTAAGCAGCACCCTGCCTGCATCCAGACCAATGGGTCAATATGTACAGGAACTATTGCCATTAACACCTTCCACACTTACCCTGTCACCCCAGGGGAATCCACTGGCTCACAGTCTGAGAATGTAGGAGTGATAGACTGCACTGGTCTGTTACAGATGGCCTGCATCACTGCCAAATGGCCTACAGTCCTCTGTAAAAGGCCTGTGCCTCACCCGTAGTATCAATGTATGGTATCTCATGGGGTCCCAGCTAACAACATAACACAGTCAACAGAACACAAATGTAAGGCCATGTTGACAAATCCCATGAGCATGCCTACCATGTCCTACTGCATGAATTGTGGACCAACCCCTAAATACCGTTGGGATGAAGGGCCAACTATAGGGTTACTTCACAGATATCGCCACATAATGTTAGGAAAATGATAGAATAACAGAGTGGGAGGTGTAGAAGCATGGACATCATGGAGTAGGTGAAGTCTGAAACTCTGATGTGTGCCCATACTACCCCTGACAGCAAACCCAGTAATGGGTGGCTAGAAACCTGCGTGTAAACCACAATGTGAAGGGGAAATGACCAGATATATGAGCCCTGCCACTGGGTAACCTGGGTGAATCTGTACAGCTGAGAGATATGGCCACAGCAGGATATGGCCATTCTGTTACATCGATATATGTACAAGAAGGAGACCCTCAGCCACCATAGTATCAAGGTGCTGGACCATTTAGACAGACTCATCAGCAAGTGTCTGCAGCTACCTCTCCAGAATGGCATGTGTGTGCAAGAATATGTAGGCTGTGGACCAGAATACTGGACACAGCTTCATTCATCTTGTATTTCCCAGGAAAGAATTGTGAGCAAATAAGTATTTCTGTCAGTAGCTGATGACATTATACATCACAGTGTAAAACAGTACATATGCCAGATTATCTCTGCTAACACCAACTATGTAACACAAGCAGCACAGACAGAAATAGTTACAGTATCCCATTATCTGTTGCCCATTGTGACTCCATATTGTCAACCTATCTACAGCTATCCTGCAGAAACAGGTTGCTAGCTGTAGGTGTAGAACACCAAACCCTGGACTGGAGTACAGCCCTACCTGGAATGGATTCACAAACGTAGTGCAGCAGGTCATACTGGGCATGCTCCTACACTTAGAGAAATGAAGCACATGTCTGAAAACACAGTGGACTATACATATTTGTCATTCGCAGATGTCTGTGCACACACACCAAATTGTACACCATTCATGCTTTGCATACACATTGGATAGGAATACTCACACATATCCAAGGCCAACACACTATAATATGTCAAACATGCACACACACACACACAGACACACACACACACACACACACACACACACACACACACACACACACACACACACACACACACACACACACACACACACACATGTGGGGAAGAGAGAGACAGTGACAGAGAGAATTCCATGAGGCCTGTCCCACCCAGCACACATCCAATTGGCCGATATCACATGATGTGCTGATGTCATTCACTGTAGACATTCCTTTTGGTAGCCCTCAGGCCTATAGTGTCTGTGGTGCTTGTGATAACTGTGTAACACGATACTACAAATCAGTATTCATCTAGCATTTGTATACCCAGTCCTTTCAAATGTAAAGTTGTACATGACTGAGTGTGTGTGTGTGTGTGTGTGTGTGTGTGTGTGTGTTTCCAGAGGAATGATTTATGGCCCATTCACACACACTGCACTTCCCATTGCCCATGTTAGCACGGCTGCTGATGTTAGTCACCTTGAAATAACCCTCTGCCGAGTATCAGTCTTATTAGCTATGTGATGCTTGCAATAACTGTGTAATATTATAGTGTAGCATACTAGTTATGTAAGAGTTCTAATCCCAGACATGGTAACTGTGAAACTGTGTGTGTTTGCGTGAGAGAGAGAGTGTGTGTGTTTTTGATGATCCCTGATTTTATGGACATTCACACTTACTACTCTCCCCTTACCAATCCTTTAGCACTGCTGCTGATGTTACTCCCCTTCAAAGATACCTTTGGACAACTCTTCAACATATAAACTCCATGGTGCTTGAGATAACTGTGTAATACTATAGTATAGCATACTAGTTAGGTAGGACTTCTAATCCCAGACATGGCAACTGTGAGACTGTATGTGTTTGTGTGAAAGTGTGTGTGTGTGTGTGTCTTTGATGATACCTGATTTTGTGGACATTCACACTTACTACTCTCCTCTTACCCCTCCTTCAGCACTGCTGCTGATGTTACTCGCCTTCAAAGATGCCTTTGGACAGCTTTCAACATATAAGCTCCATAGCACTTGCAATAACGGCATAATACTATAGTGTTGCATACTAGATCGGTAGAAGTTCTAATCCCAGAAATAGCATCTGTGTGTGTTTGTGTGAGAGAGTGTGTGTGTGTCTTTGATAATACCTGATTTTATGGACATTCACACTTACTACTCTCCCCTTACCCCTCCTTTAGCACTGCTGCTATTACTCACCTTTGAACATACCTTTGGACAACTCTTCAACATGTAAGCTCTGTGGTGCTTGTGATAACTGTGTAATACTATAGTGTAGCATACTAATTAGGTAGGAGTTTAATCCCAGCCATAACAACTGTGAAACTGTGTGTGTTTGTGTGACAGAGAGCTTGTGTCTTTGGTGATACCTGATTTTATAGACATTCACACTTACTACTCTCCACTTACCCCTTTTTTAGCACTGCTGCTGATGTTACTCACCTTCAAAGATACCTTTGGACAGCTCTTCAAAAAATAAGCTCCATGGCGCTCGCAATAAATGCGTGATACTATAGTGTAGCATACAAGTTAGGTAGGCATTTTAATCCAAGGCATGGCAAATGTGAAACTGTGTGCATTTGTATGAGAAAGTATGCATGTGTCTTTGATGATACCTGATTTTATGGACATTTACACTTACTACTCTCCCCTTACCCCTCCTTCAGCACTGCTGCTGATGTTACTCACCTTCAAAGATGCCTTTGGACAGCTTTTCACCATATAAGCTCCATAGAACTTGCAATAACTGCATAATACTATAGTGTTGCATACTAGATCGGTAGGAGTTCTAATCTCAGAAATAGCACCTGTGTGTGTGTTTGTGTGAGAGTGTGTGTGTGTCTTTGATAATACCTGATTTTATGGACATTTACACTTACTACTCTCCCCTTACCCCTCCTTTAGCACTGCTGCTGATGTTACTCACCTTCAAAGATACCTTTGGACAGCTCTTCAACAAATAAGCTCTGTGACGCTCGCAATAACTGCGTGATACTATAGTGTAGCATACTAGTTAGGTAGGCGTTTTAATCCCAGACATGGCAAATGTAAAACTGTGTGTGTTTGTATGAGAAAGTATGCATGTGTCTTTGAAGATACCTGATTTTATGGACATTCACACTTACTACCCTCCCTTTACCCCTCCTTTAGCACTGCTGCTGATGTTACTCACCTTCAAAGATACCTTTGGACAGCTCTCCAACATATAAACTCCATGGCACTTGCGATAATAGGGTAATACTATAGTGTAGCTTGCTAGGTAGGCTTTCTAATCCTGATCCAGGCAACTGTGTAAATGTGAGTGTTTGTGTGAGAGAAAGTTTGTGTCCTTGTAAAGACCTGATTTTGTGGTCATTAACACATACAACACTTCCCTTACCCCTCCTTTACCACTGCTGCTGATGTCACTCAGCTTCAAAGATACCTTGGCACAGCTCCCCAATATGTAAGCTTCATGGTGTGGGCCATAAATGTGGAACAATGTAATAGCAATAACTACATAGGTATGGGTTTGAATCTCATCTGTGGCAAGTGTTTGTGTGTGTACATATGTATGTCCATACCTCAAAGATTTTGGTCCCATTAACACCCAGTACACATCTCAGTGCCTGACTTTAGCAGTCCTGCAGATATCATCCACCTTAGAAGTATCTGTTGCCACCCCTAAGCCATGTAAGGTCAGTGGTGCATGTGGTAAATGTGTAACATAATGGTCCGAAAAAAGTGTTAGGTAGACATTTGTACCTCACCCCTGGCAAGTGTAAATGTGTGTGTAGGATAAAATTATTTCTGGGATCTCTCACCCACTACATCACCCAATGCTAATATTTACAAGGGCTGGTGATATTCCTCACCTTAGAAGTACCTTGGGACAACATCCATCTTATAAGCTCCGTGGCACATGCGATAAATGTGGTACACTATAGTAACAATACATAGCTAGGTAGGGGGTTGTATTTCAGTACTGGCAAGTATGTGTGCATGTCTGTCATAAGTATACTGTGTGGGGATTGCCAACAGATATCAAACACCGGAGAGGTCGGTGTAGACAATCCACAGCCCTACATGTGACAGTATGGATTAGTGAACAATATAGGCAACCCTTCAATAATTCAGAGAACACTCTCCACCCACGTATCATACACAAACACTCTTGGCTAGGCAACAACCACTATATTGGTAGTTCCCTGCATATTGCCTCCCAGATAGTAACCACGGTGTGATAGCAGTGGACTACATGCCTGTCGACCACAACAGTGCCACTGACATCAGAAAGTACTTTGAAGTGTTACATCTCCTGACTGAGTGTGTGTTATCCAGCAAGTAAAAGGACATGGCACCCTGTTCTGTCCCATCAGTAGCCAAATGAATGGGTACAGTGGCTCTTTAGCCATGTTCCCCACTGGATGCCTGCAACAACTGTAGAGTCTGCAAACGTACCCTACAAAGGGAATACCATGCCTTATACACATGCCCTGTATGGACAGACACCACTAACTCCACTGAATACCTGTATCATACTGTCAATGTAGGTGCAATCATGACCTCAGTTACATAGCCAGGTCTCACCAAATGAGGTCAGGAATGCTACATCAGAAGATAAGAATCTGTCCACACAACATGCCCCAGACACCTCAAGTACACTTCCACATGTCAAAGAACATGCAAGTGGGACATGTGCACAACCCAGACACTGTCCATGTTATGGAATCTAGATCCCATACATGGGAAGCAGTGCACATCACTGGCCACCCACAATAGAAACCCAGAAGAGTGGATGGTGAATACAATACCCACCCCTGGGGACCACTCCAGGGACTACACCCCTGAGCCACACTGTGGACTATTGTCATATGGCCTGATGCCAAGGTATTCCCTTGGCCTAGCCTTGTAGAGCCTTCAAGCCCATTCACCTACTAAAAC